>NW_027207551.1:0-244887 GCF_963455315.2 Globicephala melas | reverse complement strand
AAGAATCTTAAAACGTATGGATGGCTATGTCTGAAAGAGAATCAAGCGTCTGTACAGGGGCATAAACGCAGCAGTGATAGGATTGGAGAGGTTCGGTGAGCAAATGAAGACCCTTTGAAGTCATATTGCATGGTACCATTCCACGGGTTTCAACTACCCAGGTTTAAGGTATTCTTCCTTCTGCTAAAACATGCATGTGGAACCTAGAGTATGATCAACCATGTGATTGGGAGACGTGTTCAAATATGTCTCAGTTTTCGTACCCTGGTACTCGGGTGCAACATTCCAGACGCTTTACTAACACTCTCCCGACTTGGAGAGTCAGTCCCTTTAACCTCCTGTTTGGCCCAGTTTGCAATTTCTGCGGAAGATGAACAGGAATAGCGAGAACCAATGAGAGACTAGCTGGAGGTGTCTGGACGGGCAAATTTAACTCTCATTTCCCACCAGGAAGAGGAAATAACCAAAGGCTCAGTGTGCCGTGCCAGAACCAGATTAGGGCCTGAAGCCATCCTGCGGTGTTGCGGCCAGCTCACAAGAAAACGAGTTGAAGAAAGGAGCTCAGGGGCACTGTAATTCACAAACCTGCAGAGTTATAAATGACAACTATCGTCCAAAAATATACTGAAGTAAGGCTGCCAAGAGGACTTGAAAGCGGGGCAGAATTGCAGGAAACCGATTTCAGGAGGTAGACTGGAATTGCATTGAAAGCATAGGAAAAGAGGCAGAACGTCCACAATGATGCACTTGGCCAAAAAGGGCGTATGCGTTTTTTCCTGAATATATTCAGGAAAAAACGCATACGCCCTTTTTGGCCAACCAAGCAAGCTTGCAAAGGAAATCTGCACTACAATGAAGTCTCACTTCCCCCCGGTCAAAAGGGCCATCTGAAAAAAGTGTAAAATCCAGAAAGGCAGGACAGGCCATGGAGAACTGGGAGCCTTGTTATGCTGATGGGCGGGATGTAAACTGCCAACAGACACTCGGGAGAAGTGTATGGTGTTTCCTGAAACATCTAAAAAACAAAGCAACAGAGCCTAGGGCACTTCCACTTATGGTCCTATAGCTTAGGGAAATTAAAATCAAAAAGACACAGCCACCCCAATGTTTGGGACGCCTCTGTTTACAAGAACCTCGTTTACCGTACAAGTTCAATATCACAGAAAGTGAAAAATGGATAAAGAACTTGTGGTACTTACGTACAATGCAGTATCACTCAGCAGTGAAATCTATGTCATCAGGCCCGTAGCAGCACAATGAGTGGATTCAGGTACGATGATTCTAACTGAAATAAGTCACACAGAAAAAGAAACATCATAAGATATCAGTAATACACGGAATGTAAACTTGGCTACACAGGAACTGAATTACAGAACAGAACAGGGTCTCCAATTTAGAAAACCAACTTATGCTTGCTTAAGGGTAAAGGTGAGTTGGGGTGCTGCATAAAACCAGAGATTGAAATGAGCACAGATAAAGTTCCTTAAGCCAAATATGGAATAGACAAGAGCTACTCCTTGCTCAACGAAATGGACTCAACACCCCATATAAAACGCCTAAGAATATACCTGACTAGTAAGAATCTTAAAACGTATGGATGGCTATGTCTGAAAGAGAATCAAGCGTCTGTACAGGGGCATAAACGCAGCAGTGATAGGATTGGAGAGGTTCGGTGAGCAAATGAAGACCCTTTGAAGTCATATTGCATGGTACCCATTCCACGGGTTTCAACTACCCAGGTTTAAGGTATTCTTCCTTCAGCTAAAACATGCATGTGGAACCTAGAGTATGATCAACCATGTGATCGGGAGACGTGTTCAAATATGTCTCAGTTTTCGTACCCTGGTACTCGGGTGCAACATTCCAGACGCTTTATTAACACTCTCCCGACTTGGAGAGTCAGTCCCTTTAACCTCCTGTTTGGCCCAGTTTGCAATTTCTGCGGAAGATGAACAGGAATAGCGAGAACCAATGAGAGACTAGCTGGAGGTGTCTGGACGGGCAAATTTAACTCTCATTTCCCACCAGGAATAGGAATTAACCAAAGGCTCAGCGTGCTGTGCCGGAAACAGATTAGGGCCTGAAGCCATCCTGTGGTGTTGCGGCCAGCTCACAAGAAAGCGAGTTGAAGAAAGGAGCTCAGGGGCACTGTAATTCACAAACCTGCAGAGTTATAAATGACAGCTATCATCCAAAAATATACTGAAGTAAGGCTGCCAAAAGGAGTTGAAGCGGGGCTGAATTGCAGGAAACCGATTTCAGGATGTAGACTGGAATTGCATTGAAAACATAGGAAAAGAGGCAGAACGTCCACAATGATGCACTTGGCCAAAAAGGGCGTACGCGTTTTTTCCTGAATATATTCAGGAAAAAACGCGTACGCCCTTTTTGGCCAACCAAGCAAGCTTGCAAAGGAAATCTGCACTACAATGAAGTCTCACTTCCCCCCGGTCAAAAGGGCCATCTGAAAAAAGTGTAAAATCCAGAAAGGCAGGACAGGCCATGGAGAACTGGGAGCCTTGTTATGCTGATGGGCGGGATGTAAATTGCCAACAGACACTAGGGAGAAGTGTATGGTGTTTCCTGAAACATCTAAAAAACAAAGCAACAGAGCCTAGGGCACTTCCACTTATGGTCCTATAGCTTAGGGAAATTAAAATCAAAAAGACACAGCCACCCCAATGTTTGGGACGCCTCTGTTTACAAGAACCTCGTTTACCGTACAAGTTCAATATCACAGAAAGTGAAAAATGGATAAAGAACTTGTGGTACTTACGTACAATGCAGTATCACTCAGCAGTGAAATCTATGTCATCAGGCCCGTAGCAGCACAATGAGTGGATTCAGGTACGATGATTCTAACTGAAATAAGTCACACAGAAAAAGAAACATCATAAGATATCAGTAATACACGGAATGTAAACTTGGCTACACAGGAACTGAATTACAGAACAGAACAGGGTCTCAAATTTAGAAAACCAACTTATGCTTGTTTAAGGGTAAAGGTGAGTTGGGGTGCTGCATAAAACCAGAGATTGAAATGAGCACAGATAAAGTTCCTTAAGCCAAATATGGAATAGACAAGAGCTACTCCTTGCTCAACGAAATGGACTCAACACCGCATATTAAACGCCTAAGAATGTACCTGACTCTTAAGTATCTTAAAACCTATGGATTGCTATGTCTCCGAAAGAGAATCAAGCATGTGTACAGGGACATAAACGCAGCAGTGATAGGATTGGAGAGGTTCGGTGAGCAAATGAAGACCCTTTGAAGTCATATTGCATGGTACCCATTCCACGGCTTTCAACTACCCAGGTTTAAGGTATTCTTCCTTCAGCTAAAACATGCATGTGGAACCTAGAGTATGATCAACCATGTGATCGGGAGACGTGTTCAAATATGTCTCAGTTTTCGTACCCTGGTACTCGGGTGCAACATTCCAGACGCTTTACTAACACTCTCCCGACTTGGAGAGTCAGTCCCTTTAACCTCCTGTTTGGCCCAGTTTGCAATTTCTGCGGAAGATGAACAGGAATAGCGAGAACCAATGAGAGACTAGCTGGAGGTGTCTGGACGGGCAAATTTAACTCTCATTTCCCACCAGGAAGAGGAAATAACCAAAGGCTCAGCGTGCCGTGCCGGAACCAGATTAGGGCCTGAAGCCATCCTGCGGTGTTGCGGCCAGCTCACAAGAAAACGAGTTGAAGAAAGGAGCTCAGGGGCACTGTAATTCACAAACCTGCAGAGTTATAAATGACAACTATCGTCCAAAAATATACTGAAGTAAGGCTGCCAAGAGGACTTGAAAGCGGGGCAGAATTGCAGGAAACCGATTTCAGGAGGTAGACTGGAATTGCATTGAAAGCATAGGAAAAGAGGCAGAACGTCCACAATGATGCACTTGGCCAAAAAGGGCGTATGCGTTTTTTCCTGAATATATTCAGGAAAAAACGCATACGCCCTTTTTGGCCAACCAAGCAAGCTTGCAAAGGAAATCTGCACTACAATGAAGTCTCACTTCCCCCCCCCCGGTCAAAAGGGCCATCTGAAAAAAGTGTAAAATCCAGAAAGGCAGGACAGGCCATGGAGAACTGGGAGCCTTGTTATGCTGATGGGCGGGATGTAAACTGCCAACAGACACTCGGGAGAAGTGTATGGTGTTTCCTGAAACATCTAAAAAACAAAGCAACAGAACCTAGGGCACTTCCACTTATGGTCCTATAGTTTAGGGAAATTAAAATCAAAAAGACACAGCCACCCCAATGTTTGGGACGCCTCTGTTTACAAGAACCTCATTTACCGTACAAGTTCAATATCACAGAAAGTGAAAAATGGATAAAGAACTTGTGGTACTTACGTACAATGCAGTATCACTCAGCAGTGAAATCTATGTCATCAGGCCCGTAGCAGCACAATGAGTGGATTCAGGTACGATGATTCTAACTGAAATAAGTCACACAGAAAAAGAAACATCATAAGATATCAGTAATACACGGAATGTAAACTTGGCTACACAGGAACTGAATTACAGAACAGAACAGGGTCTCAAATTTAGAAAACCAACTTATGCTTGTTTAAGGGTAAAGGTGAGTTGGGGTGCTGCATAAAACCAGAGATTGAAATGAGCACAGATAAAGTTCCTTAAGCCAAATATGGAATAGACAAGAGCTACTCCTTGCTCAACGAAATGGACTCAACACCGCATATTAAACGCCTAAGAATGTACCTGACTCTTAAGTATCTTAAAACCTATGGATTGCTATGTCTCCGAAAGAGAATCAAGCATGTGTACAGGGACATAAACGCAGCAGTGATAGGATTGGAGAGGTTCGGTGAGCAAATGAAGACCCTTTGAAGTCATATTGCATGGTACCCATTCCACGGGTTTCAACTACCCAGGTTTAAGGTATTCTTCCTTCAGCTAAAACATGCATGTGGAACCTAGAGTATGATCAACCATGTGATCGGGAGACGTTTTCAAATATGTCTCAGTTTTCGTACCCTGGTACTCGGGTGCAACATTCCAGACGCTTTACTAACACTCTCCCGACTTGGAGAGTCAGTCCCTTTAACCTCCTGTTTGGCCCAGTTTGCAATTTCTGCGGAAGATGAACAGGAATAGCGAGAACCAATGAGAGACTAGCTGGAGGTGTCTGGACGGGCAAATTTAACTCTCATTTCCCACCAGGAAGAGGAAATAACCAAAGGCTCAGCATGCCGTGCCGGAACCAGATTAGGGCCTGAAGCCATCCTGCGGTGTTGCGGCCAGCTCACAAGAAAACGAGTTGAAGAAAGGAGCTCAGGGGCACTGTAATTCACAAACCTGCAGAGTTATAAATGACAACTATCGTCCAAAAATATACTGAAGTAAGGCTGCCAAGAGGACTTGAAAGCGGGGCAGAATTGCAGGAAACCGATTTCAGGAGGTAGACTGGAATTGCATTGAAAGCATAGGAAAAGAGGCAGAACGTCCACAATGATGCACTTGGCCAAAAAGGGCGTATGCGTTTTTTCCTGAATATATTCAGGAAAAAACGCATACGCCCTTTTTGGCCAACCAAGCAAGCTTGCAAAGGAAATCTGCACTACAATGAAGTCTCACTTCCCCCCCCCCCCCCGGTCAAAAGGGCCATCTGAAAAAAGTGTAAAATCCAGAAAGGCAGGACAGGCCATGGAGAACTGGGAGCCTTGTTATGCTGATGGGCGGGATGTAAACTGCCAACAGACACTCGGGAGAAGTGTATGGTGTTTCCTGAAACATCTAAAAAACAAAGCAACAGAACCTAGGGCACTTCCACTTATGGTCCTATAGCTTAGGGAAATTAAAATCAAAAAGACACAGCCACCCCAATGTTTGGGACGCCTCTGTTTACAAGAACCTCGTTTACCGTACAAGTTCAATATCACAGAAAGTGAAAAATGGATAAAGAACTTGTGGTACTTACGTACAATGCAGTATCACTCAGCAGTGAAATCTATGTCATCAGGCCCGTAGCAGCACAATGAGTGGATTCAGGTACGATGATTCTAACTGAAATAAGTCACACAGAAAAAGAAACATCATAAGATATCAGTAATACACGGAATGTAAACTTGGCTACACAGGAACTGAATTACAGAACAGAACAGGGTCTCAAATTTAGAAAACCAACTTATGCTTGTTTAAGGGTAAAGGTGAGTTGGGGTGCTGCATAAAACCAGAGATTGAAATGAGCACAGATAAAGTTCCTTAAGCCAAATATGGAATAGACAAGAGCTACTCCTTGCTCAACGAAATGGACTCAACACCGCATATTAAACGCCTAAGAATGTACCTGACTCTTAAGTATCTTAAAACCTATGGATTGCTATGTCTCCGAAAGAGAATCAAGCATGTGTACAGGGACATAAACGCAGCAGTGATAGGATTGGAGAGGTTCGGTGAGCAAATGAAGACCCTTTGAAGTCATATTGCATGGTACCCATTCCACGGGTTTCAACTACCCAGGTTTAAGGTATTCTTCCTTCAGCTAAAACATGCATGTGGAACCTAGAGTATGATCAACCATGTGATCGGGAGACGTGTTCAAATATGTCTCAGTTTTCGTACCCTGGTACTCGGGTGCAACATTCCAGACGCTTTACTAACACTCTCCCGACTTGGAGAGTCAGTCCCTTTAACCTCCTGTTTGGCCCAGTTTGCAATTTCTGCGGAAGATGAACAGGAATAGCGAGAACCAATGAGAGACTAGCTGGAGGTGTCTGGACGGGCAAATTTAACTCTCATTTCCCACCAGGAAGAGGAAATAACCAAAGGCTCAGCGTGCCGTGCCGGAACCAGATTAGGGCCTGAAGCCATCCTGCGGTGTTGCGGCCAGCTCACAAGAAAACGAGTTGAAGAAAGGAGCTCAGGGGCACTGTAATTCACAAACCTGCAGAGTTATAAATGACAGCTATCGTCCAAAAATATACTGAAGTAAGGCTGCCAAGAGGACTTGAAAGCGGGGCAGAATTGCAGGAAACCGATTTCAGGAGGTAGACTGGAATTGCATTGAAAGCATAGGAAAAGAGGCAGAACGTCCACAATGATGCACTTGGCCAAAAAGGGCGTATGCGTTTTTTCCTGAATATATTCAGGAAAACACGCATACGCCCTTTTTGGCCAACCAAGCAAGCTTGCAAAGGAAATCTGCACTACAATGAAGTCTCACTTCCCCCCGGTCAAAAGGGCCATCTGAAAAAAGTGTAAAATCCAGAAAGGCAGGACAGGCCATGGAGAACTGGGAGCCTTGTTATGCTGATGGGCGGGATGTAAACTGCCAACAGACACTCGGGAGAAGTGTATGGTGTTTCCTGAAACATCTAAAAAACAAAGCAACAGAGCCTAGGGCACTTCCACTTATGGTCCTATAGCTTAGGGAAATTAAAATCAAAAAGACACAGCCACCCCAATGTTTGGGACGCCTCTGTTTACAAGAACCTCGTTTACCGTACAAGTTCAATATCACAGAAAGTGAAAAATGGATAAAGAACTTGTGGTACTTACGTACAATGCAGTATCACTCAGCAGTGAAATCTATGTCATCAGGCCCGTAGCAGCACAATGAGTGGATTCAGGTACGATGATTCTAACTGAAATAAGTCACACAGAAAAAGAAACATCATAAGATATCAGTAATACACGGAATGTAAACTTGGCTACACAGGAACTGAATTACAGAACAGAACAGGGTCTCAAATTTAGAAAACCAACTTATGCTTGTTTAAGGGTAAAGGTGAGTTGGGGTGCTGCATAAAACCAGAGATTGAAATGAGCACAGATAAAGTTCCTTAAGCCAAATATGGAATAGACAAGAGCTACTCCTTGCTCAACGAAATGGACTCAACACCGCATATTAAACGCCTAAGAATGTACCTGACTCTTAAGTATCTTAAAACCTATGGATTGCTATGTCTCCGAAAGAGAATCAAGCATGTGTACAGGGACATAAACGCAGCAGTGATAGGATTGGAGAGGTTCGGTGAGCAAATGAAGACCCTTTGAAGTCATATTGCATGGTACCCATTCCACGGGTTTCAACTACCCAGGTTTAAGGTATTCTTCCTTCAGCTAAAACATGCATGTGGAACCTAGAGTATGATCAACCATGTGATCGGGAGACGTGTTCAAATATGTCTCAGTTTTCGTACCCTGGTACTCGGGTGCAACATTCCAGACGCTTTACTAACACTCTCCCGACTTGGAGAGTCAGTCCCTTTAACCTCCTGTTTGGCCCAGTTTGCAATTTCTGCGGAAGATGAACAGGAATAGCGAGAACCAATGAGAGACTAGCTGGAGGTGTCTGGACGGGCAAATTTAACTCTCATTTCCCACCAGGAAGAGGAAATAACCAAAGGCTCAGCGTGCCGTGTCGGAACCAGATTAGGGCCTGAAGCCATCCTGCGGTGTTGCGGCCAGCTCACAAGAAAACGAGTTGAAGAAAGGAGCTCAGGGGCACTGTAATTCACAAACCTGCAGAGTTATAAATGACAACTATCGTCCAAAAATATACTGAAGTAAGGCTGCCAAGAGGACTTGAAAGCGGGGCAGAATTGCAGGAAACCGATTTCAGGAGGTAGACTGGAATTGCATTGAAAGCATAGGAAAAGAGGCAGAACGTCCACAATGATGCACTTGGCCAAAAAGGGCGTATGCGTTTTTTCCTGAATATATTCAGGAAAAAACGCATACGCCCTTTTTGGCCAACCAAGCAAGCTTGCAAAGGAAATCTGCACTACAATGAAGTCTCACTTCCCCCCCCCCCCGGTCAAAAGGGCCATCTGAAAAAAGTGTAAAATCCAGAAAGGCAGGACAGGCCATGGAGAACTGGGAGCCTTGTTATGCTGATGGGCGGGATGTAAACTGCCAACAGACACTCGGGAGAAGTGTATGGTGTTTCCTGAAACATCTAAAAAACAAAGCAACAGAACCTAGGGCACTTCCACTTATGGTCCTATAGCTTAGGGAAATTAAAATCAAAAAGACACAGCCACCCCAATGTTTGGGACGCCTCTGTTTACAAGAACCTCGTTTACCGTACAAGTTCAATATCACAGAAAGTGAAAAATGGATAAAGAACTTGTGGTACTTACGTACAATGCAGTATCACTCAGCAGTGAAATCTATGTCATCAGGCCCGTAGCAGCACAATGAGTGGATTCAGGTACGATGATTCTAACTGAAATAAGTCACACAGAAAAAGAAACATCATAAGATATCAGTAATACACGGAATGTAAACTTGGCTACACAGGAACTGAATTACAGAACAGAACAGGGTCTCAAATTTAGAAAACCAACTTATGCTTGTTTAAGGGTAAAGGTGAGTTGGGGTGCTGCATAAAACCAGAGATTGAAATGAGCACAGATAAAGTTCCTTAAGCCAAATATGGAATAGACAAGAGCTACTCCTTGCTCAACGAAATGGACTCAACACCGCATATTAAACGCCTAAGAATGTACCTGACTCTTAAGTATCTTAAAACCTATGGATTGCTATGTCTCCGAAAGAGAATCAAGCATGTGTACAGGGACATAAACGCAGCAGTGATAGGATTGGAGAGGTTCGGTGAGCAAATGAAGACCCTTTGAAGTCATATTGCATGGTACCCATTCCACGGGTTTCAACTACCCAGGTTTAAGGTATTCTTCCTTCAGCTAAAACATGCATGTGGAACCTAGAGTATGATCAACCATGTGATCGGGAGACGTGTTCAAATATGTCTCAGTTTTCGTACCCTGGTACTCGGGTGCAACATTCCAGACGCTTTACTAACACTCTCCCGACTTGGAGAGTCAGTCCCTTTAACCTCCTGTTTGGCCCAGTTTGCAATTTCTGCGGAAGATGAACAGGAATAGCGAGAACCAATGAGAGACTAGCTGGAGGTGTCTGGACGGGCAAATTTAACTCTCATTTCCCACCAGGAAGAGGAAATAACCAAAGGCTCAGCGTGCCGTGCCGGAACCAGATTAGGGCCTGAAGCCATCCTGCGGTGTTGCGGCCAGCTCACAAGAAAACGAGTTGAAGAAAGGAGCTCAGGGGCACTGTAATTCACAAACCTGCAGAGTTATAAATGACAACTATCGTCCAAAAATATACTGAAGTAAGGCTGCCAAGAGGACTTGAAAGCGGGGCAGAATTGCAGGAAACCGATTTCAGGAGGTAGACTGGAATTGCATTGAAAGCATAGGAAAAGAGGCAGAACGTCCACAATGATGCACTTGGCCAAAAAGGGCGTATGCGTTTTTTCCTGAATATATTCAGGAAAAAACGCATACGCCCTTTTTGGCCAACCAAGCAAGCTTGCAAAGGAAATCTGCACTACAATGAAGTCTCACTTCCCCCCCCCCGGTCAAAAGGGCCATCTGAAAAAAGTGTAAAATCCAGAAAGGCAGGACAGGCCATGGAGAACTGGGAGCCTTGTTATGCTGATGGGCGGGATGTAAACTGCCAACAGACACTCGGGAGAAGTGTATGGTGTTTCCTGAAACATCTAAAAAACAAAGCAACAGAACCTAGGGCACTTCCACTTATGGTCCTATAGTTTAGGGAAATTAAAATCAAAAAGACACAGCCACCCCAATGTTTGGGACGCCTCTGTTTACAAGAACCTCATTTACCGTACAAGTTCAATATCACAGAAAGTGAAAAATGGATAAAGAACTTGTGGTACTTACGTACAATGCAGTATCACTCAGCAGTGAAATCTATGTCATCAGGCCCGTAGCAGCACAATGAGTGGATTCAGGTACGATGATTCTAACTGAAATAAGTCACACAGAAAAAGAAACATCATAAGATATCAGTAATACACGGAATGTAAACTTGGCTACACAGGAACTGAATTACAGAACAGAACAGGGTCTCAAATTTAGAAAACCAACTTATGCTTGTTTAAGGGTAAAGGTGAGTTGGGGTGCTGCATAAAACCAGAGATTGAAATGAGCACAGATAAAGTTCCTTAAGCCAAATATGGAATAGACAAGAGCTACTCCTTGCTCAACGAAATGGACTCAACACCGCATATTAAACGCCTAAGAATGTACCTGACTCTTAAGTATCTTAAAACCTATGGATTGCTATGTCTCCGAAAGAGAATCAAGCATGTGTACAGGGACATAAACGCAGCAGTGATAGGATTGGAGAGGTTCGGTGAGCAAATGAAGACCCTTTGAAGTCATATTGCATGGTACCCATTCCACGGGTTTCAACTACCCAGGTTTAAGGTATTCTTCCTTCAGCTAAAACATGCATGTGGAACCTAGAGTATGATCAACCATGTGATCGGGAGACGTGTTCAAATATGTCTCAGTTTTCGTACCCTGGTACTCGGGTGCAACATTCCAGACGCTTTACTAACACTCTCCCGACTTGGAGAGTCAGTCCCTTTAACCTCCTGTTTGGCCCAGTTTGCAATTTCTGCGGAAGATGAACAGGAATAGCGAGAACCAATGAGAGACTAGCTGGAGGTGTCTGGACGGGCAAATTTAACTCTCATTTCCCACCAGGAAGAGGAAATAACCAAAGGCTCAGCATGCCGTGCCGGAACCAGATTAGGGCCTGAAGCCATCCTGCGGTGTTGCGGCCAGCTCACAAGAAAACGAGTTGAAGAAAGGAGCTCAGGGGCACTGTAATTCACAAACCTGCAGAGTTATAAATGACAACTATCGTCCAAAAATATACTGAAGTAAGGCTGCCAAGAGGACTTGAAAGCGGGGCAGAATTGCAGGAAACCGATTTCAGGAGGTAGACTGGAATTGCATTGAAAGCATAGGAAAAGAGGCAGAACGTCCACAATGATGCACTTGGCCAAAAAGGGCGTATGCGTTTTTTCCTGAATATATTCAGGAAAAAACGCATACGCCCTTTTTGGCCAACCAAGCAAGCTTGCAAAGGAAATCTGCACTACAATGAAGTCTCACTTCCCCCCCCCCCCCCGGTCAAAAGGGCCATCTGAAAAAAGTGTAAAATCCAGAAAGGCAGGACAGGCCATGGAGAACTGGGAGCCTTGTTATGCTGATGGGCGGGATGTAAACTGCCAACAGACACTCGGGAGAAGTGTATGGTGTTTCCTGAAACATCTAAAAAACAAAGCAACAGAACCTAGGGCACTTCCACTTATGGTCCTATAGCTTAGGGAAATTAAAATCAAAAAGACACAGCCACCCCAATGTTTGGGACGCCTCTGTTTACAAGAACCTCGTTTACCGTACAAGTTCAATATCACAGAAAGTGAAAAATGGATAAAGAACTTGTGGTACTTACGTACAATGCAGTATCACTCAGCAGTGAAATCTATGTCATCAGGCCCGTAGCAGCACAATGAGTGGATTCAGGTACGATGATTCTAACTGAAATAAGTCACACAGAAAAAGAAACATCATAAGATATCAGTAATACACGGAATGTAAACTTGGCTACACAGGAACTGAATTACAGAACAGAACAGGGTCTCAAATTTAGAAAACCAACTTATGCTTGTTTAAGGGTAAAGGTGAGTTGGGGTGCTGCATAAAACCAGAGATTGAAATGAGCACAGATAAAGTTCCTTAAGCCAAATATGGAATAGACAAGAGCTACTCCTTGCTCAACGAAATGGACTCAACACCGCATATTAAACGCCTAAGAATGTACCTGACTCTTAAGTATCTTAAAACCTATGGATTGCTATGTCTCCGAAAGAGAATCAAGCATGTGTACAGGGACATAAACGCAGCAGTGATAGGATTGGAGAGGTTCGGTGAGCAAATGAAGACCCTTTGAAGTCATATTGCATGGTACCCATTCCACGGGTTTCAACTACCCAGGTTTAAGGTATTCTTCCTTCAGCTAAAACATGCATGTGGAACCTAGAGTATGATCAACCATGTGATCGGGAGACGTGTTCAAATATGTCTCAGTTTTCGTACCCTGGTACTCGGGTGCAACATTCCAGACGCTTTACTAAAACTCTCCCGACTTGGAAAGTCAGTCCCTTTAACCTCCTGTTTGGCCCAGTTTGCAATTTCTGCGGAAGATGAACAGGAATAGCGAGAACCAATGAGAGACTAGCTGGAGGTGTCTGGACGGGCAAATTTAACTCTCATTTCCCACCAGGAAGAGGAAATAACCAAAGGCTCAGCGTGCCGTGCCGGAACCAGATTAGGGCCTGAAGCCATCCTGCGGTGTTGCGGCCAGCTCACAAGAAAACGAGTTGAAGAAAGGAGCTCAGGGGCACTGTAATTCACAAACCTGCAGAGTTATAAATGACAGCTATCGTCCAAAAATATACTGAAGTAAGGCTGCCAAGAGGACTTGAAAGCGGGGCAGAATTGCAGGAAACCGATTTCAGGAGGTAGACTGGAATTGCATTGAAAGCATAGGAAAAGAGGCAGAACGTCCACAATGATGCACTTGGCCAAAAAGGGCGTATGCGTTTTTTCCTGAATATATTCAGGAAAACACGCATACGCCCTTTTTGGCCAACCAAGCAAGCTTGCAAAGGAAATCTGCACTACAATGAAGTCTCACTTCCCCCCGGTCAAAAGGGCCATCTGAAAAAAGTGTAAAATCCAGAAAGGCAGGACAGGCCATGGAGAACTGGGAGCCTTGTTATGCTGATGGGCGGGATGTAAACTGCCAACAGACACTCGGGAGAAGTGTATGGTGTTTCCTGAAACATCTAAAAAACAAAGCAACAGAGCCTAGGGCACTTCCACTTATGGTCCTATAGCTTAGGGAAATTAAAATCAAAAAGACACAGCCACCCCAATGTTTGGGACGCCTCTGTTTACAAGAACCTCGTTTACCGTACAAGTTCAATATCACAGAAAGTGAAAAATGGATAAAGAACTTGTGGTACTTACGTACAATGCAGTATCACTCAGCAGTGAAATCTATGTCATCAGGCCCGTAGCAGCACAATGAGTGGATTCAGGTACGATGATTCTAACTGAAATAAGTCACACAGAAAAAGAAACATCATAAGATATCAGTAATACACGGAATGTAAACTTGGCTACACAGGAACTGAATTACAGAACAGAACAGGGTCTCAAATTTAGAAAACCAACTTATGCTTGTTTAAGGGTAAAGGTGAGTTGGGGTGCTGCATAAAACCAGAGATTGAAATGAGCACAGATAAAGTTCCTTAAGCCAAATATGGAATAGACAAGAGCTACTCCTTGCTCAACGAAATGGACTCAACACCGCATATTAAACGCCTAAGAATGTACCTGACTCTTAAGTATCTTAAAACCTATGGATTGCTATGTCTCCGAAAGAGAATCAAGCATGTGTACAGGGACATAAACGCAGCAGTGATAGGATTGGAGAGGTTCGGTGAGCAAATGAAGACCCTTTGAAGTCATATTGCATGGTACCCATTCCACGGGTTTCAACTACCCAGGTTTAAGGTATTCTTCCTTCAGCTAAAACATGCATGTGGAACCTAGAGTATGATCAACCATGTGATCGGGAGACGTGTTCAAATATGTCTCAGTTTTCGTACCCTGGTACTCGGGTGCAACATTCCAGACGCTTTACTAACACTCTCCCGACTTGGAGAGTCAGTCCCTTTAACCTCCTGTTTGGCCCAGTTTGCAATTTCTGCGGAAGATGAACAGGAATAGCGAGAACCAATGAGAGACTAGCTGGAGGTGTCTGGACGGGCAAATTTAACTCTCATTTCCCACCAGGAAGAGGAAATAACCAAAGGCTCAGCGTGCCGTGCCGGAACCAGATTAGGGCCTGAAGCCATCCTGCGGTGTTGCGGCCAGCTCACAAGAAAACGAGTTGAAGAAAGGAGCTCAGGGGCACTGTAATTCACAAACCTGCAGAGTTATAAATGACAACTATCGTCCAAAAATATACTGAAGTAAGGCTGCCAAGAGGACTTGAAAGCGGGGCAGAATTGCAGGAAACCGATTTCAGGAGGTAGACTGGAATTGCATTGAAAGCATAGGAAAAGAGGCAGAACGTCCACAATGATGCACTTGGCCAAAAAGGGCGTATGCGTTTTTTCCTGAATATATTCAGGAAAAAACGCATACGCCCTTTTTGGCCAACCAAGCAAGCTTGCAAAGGAAATCTGCACTACAATGAAGTCTCACTTCCCCCCCCCCCCCGGTCAAAAGGGCCATCTGAAAAAAGTGTAAAATCCAGAAAGGCAGGACAGGCCATGGAGAACTGGGAGCCTTGTTATGCTGATGGGCGGGATGTAAACTGCCAACAGACACTCGGGAGAAGTGTATGGTGTTTCCTGAAACATCTAAAAAACAAAGCAACAGAACCTAGGGCACTTCCACTTATGGTCCTATAGCTTAGGGAAATTAAAATCAAAAAGACACAGCCACCCCAATGTTTGGGACGCCTCTGTTTACAAGAACCTCGTTTACCGTACAAGTTCAATATCACAGAAAGTGAAAAATGGATAAAGAACTTGTGGTACTTACGTACAATGCAGTATCACTCAGCAGTGAAATCTATGTCATCAGGCCCGTAGCAGCACAATGAGTGGATTCAGGTACGATGATTCTAACTGAAATAAGTCACACAGAAAAAGAAACATCATAAGATATCAGTAATACACGGAATGTAAACTTGGCTACACAGGAACTGAATTACAGAACAGAACAGGGTCTCAAATTTAGAAAACCAACTTATGCTTGTTTAAGGGTAAAGGTGAGTTGGGGTGCTGCATAAAACCAGAGATTGAAATGAGCACAGATAAAGTTCCTTAAGCCAAATATGGAATAGACAAGAGCTACTCCTTGCTCAACGAAATGGACTCAACACCGCATATTAAACGCCTAAGAATGTACCTGACTCTTAAGTATCTTAAAACCTATGGATTGCTATGTCTCCGAAAGAGAATCAAGCATGTGTACAGGGACATAAACGCAGCAGTGATAGGATTGGAGAGGTTCGGTGAGCAAATGAAGACCCTTTGAAGTCATATTGCATGGTACCCATTCCACGGGTTTCAACTACCCAGGTTTAAGGTATTCTTCCTTCAGCTAAAACATGCATGTGGAACCTAGAGTATGATCAACCATGTGATCGGGAGACGTGTTCAAATATGTCTCAGTTTTCGTACCCTGGTACTCGGGTGCAACATTCCAGACGCTTTACTAACACTCTCCCGACTTGGAGAGTCAGTCCCTTTAACCTCCTGTTTGGCCCAGTTTGCAATTTCTGCGGAAGATGAACAGGAATAGCGAGAACCAATGAGAGACTAGCTGGAGGTGTCTGGACGGGCAAATTTAACTCTCATTTCCCACCAGGAAGAGGAAATAACCAAAGGCTCAGCGTGCCGTGCCGGAACCAGATTAGGGCCTGAAGCCATCCTGCGGTGTTGCGGCCAGCTCACAAGAAAACGAGTTGAAGAAAGGAGCTCAGGGGCACTGTAATTCACAAACCTGCAGAGTTATAAATGACAGCTATCGTCCAAAAATATACTGAAGTAAGGCTGCCAAGAGGACTTGAAAGCGGGGCAGAATTGCAGGAAACCGATTTCAGGAGGTAGACTGGAATTGCATTGAAAGCATAGGAAAAGAGGCAGAACGTCCACAATGATGCACTTGGCCAAAAAGGGCGTATGCGTTTTTTCCTGAATATATTCAGGAAAAAACGCATACGCCCTTTTTGGCCAACCAAGCAAGCTTGCAAAGGAAATCTGCACTACAATGAAGTCTCACTTCCCTCCGGTCAAAAGGGCCATCTGAAAAAAGTGTAAAATCCAGAAAGGCAGGACAGGCCATGGAGAACTGGGAGCCTTGTTATGCTGATGGGCGGGATGTAAACTGCCAACAGACACTCGGGAGAAGTGTATGGTGTTTCCTGAAACATCTAAAAAACAAAGCAACAGAGCCTAGGGCACTTCCACTTATGGTCCTATAGCTTAGGGAAATTAAAATCAAAAAGACACAGCCACCCCAATGTTTGGGACGCCTCTGTTTACAAGAACCTCGTTTACCGTACAAGTTCAATATCACAGAAAGTGAAAAATGGATAAAGAACTTCTGGTACTTACGTACAATGCAGTATCACTCAGCAGTGAAATCTATGTCATCAGGCCCGTAGCGGCACAATGAGTGGATTCAGGTACGATGATTCTAACTGAAATAAGTCACACAGAAAAAGAAACATCATAAGATATCAGTAATACACGGAATGTAAACTTGGCTACACAGGAACTGAATTACAGAACAGAACAGGGTCTCAAATTTAGAAAACCAACTTATGCTTGTTTAAGGGTAAAGGTGAGTTGGGGTGCTGCATAAAACCAGAGATTGAAATGAGCACAGATAAAGTTCCTTAAGCCAAATATGGAATAGACAAGAGCTACTCCTTGCTCAACGAAATGGACTCAACACCGCATATTAAACGCCTAAGAATGTACCTGACTCTTAAGTATCTTAAAACCTATGGATTGCTATGTCTCCGAAAGAGAATCAAGCATGTGTACAGGGACATAAATGCAGCAGTGATAGGATTGGAGAGGTTCGGTGAGCAAATGAAGACCCTTTGAAGTGCATGGTACCCATTCCACGGGTTTCAACTACCCAGGTTTAAGGTATTCTTCCTTCAGCTAAAACATGCATGTGGAACCTAGAGTATGATCAACCATGTGATCGGGAGACGTGTTCAAATATGTCTCAGTTTTCGTACCCTGGTACTCGGGTGCAACATTCCAGACGCTTTACTAACACTCTCCCGACTTGGAGAGTCAGTCCCTTTAACCTCCTGTTTGGCCCAGTTTGCAATTTCTGCGGAAGATGAACAGGAATAGCGAGAACCAATGAGAGACTAGCTGGAGGTGTCTGGACGGGCAAATTTAACTCTCATTTCCCACCAGGAAGAGGAAATAACCAAAGGCTCAGCGTGCCGTGCCGGAACCAGATTAGGGCCTGAAGCCATCCTGCGGTGTTGCGGCCAGCTCACAAGAAAACGAGTTGAAGAAAGGAGCTCAGGGGCACTGTAATTCACAAACCTGCAGAGTTATAAAAGACAACTATCGTCCAAAAATATACTGAAGTAAGGCTGCCAAGAGGACTTGAAAGCGGGGCAGAATTGCAGGAAACCGATTTCAGGAGGTAGACTGGAATTGCATTGAAAGCATAGGAAAAGAGGCAGAACGTCCACAATGATGCACTTGGCCAAAAAGGGCGTATGCGTTTTTTCCTGAATATATTCAGGAAAAAACGCATACGCCCTTTTTGGCCAACCAAGCAAGCTTGCAAAGGAAATCTGCACTACAATGAAGTCTCACTTCCCCCCCCCCCCGGTCAAAAGGGCCATCTGAAAAAAGTGTAAAATCCAGAAAGGCAGGACAGGCCATGGAGAACTGGGAGCCTTGTTATGCTGATGGGCGGGATGTAAACTGCCAACAGACACTCGGGAGAAGTGTATGGTGTTTCCTGAAACATCTAAAAAACAAAGCAACAGAACCTAGGGCACTTCCACTTATGGTCCTATAGCTTAGGGAAATTAAAATCAAAAAGACACAGCCACCCCAATGTTTGGGACGCCTCTGTTTACAAGAACCTCGTTTACCGTACAAGTTCAATATCACAGAAAGTGAAAAATGGATAAAGAACTTGTGGTACTTACGTACAATGCAGTATCACTCAGCAGTGAAATCTATGTCATCAGGCCCGTAGCAGCACAATGAGTGGATTCAGGTACGATGATTCTAACTGAAATAAGTCACACAGAAAAAGAAACATCATAAGATATCAGTAATACACGGAATGTAAACTTGGCTACACAGGAACTGAATTACAGAACAGAACAGGGTCTCATATTTAGAAAACCAACTTATGCTTGTTTAAGGGTAAAGGTGAGTTGGGGTGCTGCATAAAACCAGAGATTGAAATGAGCACAGATAAAGTTCCTTAAGCCAAATATGGAATAGACAAGAGCTACTCCTTGCTCAACGAAATGGACTCAACACCGCATATTAAACGCCTAAGAATGTACCTGACTCTTAAGTATCTTAAAACCGATGGATTGCTATGTCTCCGAAAGAGAATCAAGCATGTGTACAGGGACATAAACGCAGCAGTGATAGGATTGGAGAGGTTCGGTGAGCAAATGAAGACCCTTTGAAGTCATATTGCATGGTACCCATTCCACGGGTTTCAACTACCCAGGTTTAAGGTATTCTTCCTTCAGCTAAAACATGCATGTGGAACCTAGAGTATGATCAACCATGTGATCGGGAGACGTGTTCAAATATGTCTCAGTTTTCGTACCCTGGTACTCGGGTGCAACATTCCAGATGCTTTACTAACACTCTCCCGACTTGGAGAGTCAGTCCCTTTAACCTCCTGTTTGGCCCAGTTTGCAATTTCTGCGGAAGATGAACAGGAATAGCGAGAACCAATGAGAGACTAGCTGGAGGTGTCTGGACGGGCAAATTTAACTCTCATTTCCCACCAGGAAGAGGAAATAACCAAAGGCTCAGCGTGCCGTGCCGGAACCAGATTAGGGCCTGAAGCCATCCTGCGGTGTTGCGGCCAGCTCACAAGAAAACGAGTTGAAGAAAGGAGATCAGGGGCACTGTAATTCACAAACCTGCAGAGTTATAAATGACAGCTATCGTCCAAAAATATACTGAAGTAAGGCTGCCAAGAGGACTTGAAAGCGGGGCAGAATTGCAGGAAACCGATTTCAGGAGGTAGACTGGAATTGCATTGAAAGCATAGGAAAAGAGGCAGAACGTCCACAATGATGCACTTGGCCAAAAAGGGCGTATGCGTTTTTTCCTGAATATATTCAGGAAAAAACGCATACGCCCTTTTTGGCCAACCAAGCAAGCTTGCAAAGGAAATCTGCACTACAATGAAGTCTCACTTCACCCCGGTCAAAAGGGCCATATGAAAAAAGTGTAAAATCCAGAAAGGCAGGACAGGCCATGGAGAACTCGGAGCCTTGTTATGCTGATGGGCGGGACGTAAATTGCCAACAGACACTCGGGAGAAGTGTATGGTGTTTCCTGAAACATCTAAAAAACAAAGCAACAGAGCCTAGGGCACTTCCACTTATGGTCCTATAGCTTAGGGAAATTAAAATCAAAAAGACACAGCCACCCCAATGTTTGGGACGCCTCTGTTTACAAGAACCTCGTTTACCGTACAAGTTCAATATCACAGAAAGTGAAAAATGGATAAAGAACTTGTGGTACTTACGTACAATGCAGTATCACTCAGCAGTGAAATCTATGTCATCAGGCCCGTAGCAGCACAATGAGTGGATTCAGGTACGATGATTCTAACTGAAATAAGTCACACAGAAAAAGAAACATCATAAGATATCAGTAATACACGGAATGTAAACTTGGCTACACAGGAACTGAATTACAGAACAGAACAGGGTCTCAAATTTAGAAAACCAACTTATGCTTGTTTAAGGGTAAAGGTGAGTTGGGGTGCTGCATAAAACCAGAGATTGAAATGAGCACAGATAAAGTTCCTTAAGCCAAATATGGAATAGACAAGAGCTACTCCTTGCTCAACGAAATGGACTCAACACCCCATATTAAACGCCTAAGAATGTACCTGACTCTTAAGTATCTTAAAACCTATGGATTGCTATGTCTCCGAAAGAGAATCAAGCATGTGTACAGGGACATAAACGCAGCAGTGATAGGATTGGAGAGGTTCGGTGAGCAAATGAAGACCCTTTGAAGTCATATTGCATGGTACCCATTCCACGGGTTTCAACTACCCAGGTTTAAGGTATTCTTCCTTCAGCTAAAACATGCATGTGGAACCTAGAGTATGATCAACCATGTGATCGGGAGACGTGTTCAAATATGTCTCAGTTTTCGTACCCTGGTACTCGGGTGCAACATTCCAGACGCTTTACTAACACTCTCCCGACTTGGAGAGTCAGTCCCTTTAACCTCCTGTTTGGCCCAGTTTGCAATTTCTGCGGAAGATGAACAGGAATAGCGAGAACCAATGAGAGACTAGCTGGAGGTGTCTGGACGGGCAAATTTAACTCTCATTTCCCACCAGGAAGAGGAAATAACCAAAGGCTCAGCGTGCCGTGCCAGAACCAGATTAGGGCCTGAAGCCATCCTGCGGTGTTGCGGCCAGCTCACAAGAAAACGAGTTGAAGAAAGGAGCTCAGGGGCACTGTAATTCACAAACCTGCAGAGTTATAAATGACAACTATCGTCCAAAAATATACTGAAGTAAGGCTGCCAAGAGGACTTGAAAGCGGGGCAGAATTGCAGGAAACCGATTTCAGGAGGTAGACTGGAATTGCATTGAAAGCATAGGAAAAGAGGCAGAACGTCCACAATGATGCACTTGGCCAAAAAGGGCGTATGCGTTTTTTCCTGAATATATTCAGGAAAAAACGCATACGCCCTTTTTGGCCAACCAAGCAAGCTTGCAAAGGAAATCTGCACTACAATGAAGTCTCACTTCCCCCCGGTCAAAAGGGCCATATGAAAAAAGTGTAAAATCCAGAAAGGCAGGACAGGCCATGGAGAACTGGGAGCCTTGTTATGCTGATGGGCAGGATGTAAATTGCCAACAGACACTCGGGAGAAGTGTATGGTGTTTCCTGAAACATCTAAAAAACAAAGCAACAGAGACTAGGGCACTTCCACTTATGGTCCTATAGCTTAGGGAAATTAAACTCAAAATGATACAGCCACCCCAATGTTTGGGACGCCTCTGTTTACAAGAACCTCGTTTATCGTACAAGTTCAATATCACAGAAAGTGAAAAATGGATAAAGAACTTGTGGTACTTACGTACAATGCAGTATCACTCAGCAGTGAAATCTATGTCATCAGGCCCGTAGCAGCACAATGAGTGGATTCAGGTACGATGATTCTAACTGAAATAAGTCACACAGAAAAAGAAACATCATAAGATATCAGTAATACACGGAATGTAAACTTGGCTACACAGGAACTGAATTACAGAACAGAACAGGGTCTCAAATTTAGAAAACCAACTTATGCTTGTTTAAGGGTAAAGGTGAGTTGGGGTGCTGCATAAAACCAGAGATTGAAATGAGCACAGATAAAGTTCCTTAAGCCAAATATGGAATAGACAAGAGCTACTCCTTGCTCAACGAAATGGACTCAACACCCCATATTAAACGCCTAAGAATGTACCTGACTCTTAAGTATCTTAAAACCTATGGATTGCTATGTCTCCGAAAGAGAATCAAACATGTGTACAGGGACATAAACGCAGCAGTGATAGGATTGGAGAGGTTCGGTGAGCAAATGAAGACCCTTTGAAGTCATATTGCATGGTACCCATTCCACGGGTTTCAACTACCCAGGTTTAAGGTATTCTTCCTTCAGCTAAAACATGCATGTGGAACCTAGAGTATGATCAACCATGTGATCGGGAGACGTGTTCAAATATGTCTCAGTTTTCGTACCCTGGTACTCGGGTGCAACATTCCAGACGTTTTACTAACACTCTCCCGACTTGGAGAGTCAGTCCCTTTAACCTCCTGTTTGGCCCAGTTTACAATTTCTGCGGAAGATGAACAGGAATAGCGAGAACCAATGAGAGACTAGCTGGAGGTGTCTGGACGGGCAAATTTAACTCTCATTTCCCACCAGGAAGAGGAAATAACCAAAGGCTCAGCGTGCCGTGCCGGAACCAGATTAGGGCCTGAAGCCATCCTGCGGTGTTGCGGCCAGCTCACAAGAAAACGAGTTGAAGAAAGGAGCTCAGGGGCACTGTAATTCACAAACCTGCAGAGTTATAAATGACAACTATCGTCCAAAAATATACTGAAGTAAGGCTGCCAAGAGGACTTGAAAGCGGGGCAGAATTGCAGGAAACCGATTTCAGGAGGTAGACTGGAATTGCATTGAAAGCATAGGAAAAGAGGCAGAACGTCCACAATGATGCACTTGGCCAAAAAGGGCGTATGCGTTTTTTCCTGAATATATTCAGGAAAAAACGCATACGCCCTTTTTGGCCAACCAAGCAAGCTTGCAAAGGAAATCTGCACTACAATGAAGTCTCACTTCCCCCTGGTCAAAAGGGCCATATGAAAAAAGTGTAAAATCCAGAAAGGCAGGACAGGCCATGGAGAACTGGGAGCCTTGTTATGCTGATGGGCGGGATGTAAATTGCCAACAGACACTCGGGAGAAGTGTATGGTGTTTCCTGAAACATCTAAAAAACAAAGCAACAGAGCCTAGGGCACTTCCACTTATGGTCCTATAGCTTAGGGAAATTAAACTCAAAAAGATACAGCCACCCCAATGTTTGGGACGCCTCTGTTTACAAGAACCTCGTTTACCGTACAAGTTCAATATCACAGAAAGTGAAAAATGGATAAAGAACTTGTGGTACTTACGTACAATGCAGTATCACTCAGCAGTGAAATCTATGTCATTAGGCCCGTAGCAGCACAATGAGTGGATTCAGGTACGATGATTCTAACTGAAATAAGTCACACAGAAAAAGAAACATCATAAGATATCAGTAATACACGGAATGTAAACTTGGCTACACAGGAACTGAATTACAGAACAGAACAGGGTCTCAAATTTAGAAAACCAACTTATGCTTGTTTAAGGGTAAAGGTGAGTTGGGGTGCTGCATAAAACCAGAGATTGAAATGAGCACAGATAAAGTTCCTTAAGCCAAATATGGAATAGACAAGAGCTACTCCTTGCTCAACGAAATGGACTCAACACCGCATATTAAACGCCTAAGAATGTACCTGACTCTTAAGTATCTTAAAACCTATGGATTGCTATGTCTCCGAAAGAGAATCAAGCATGTGTACAGGGACATAAACGCAGCAGTGATAGGATTGGAGAGGTTCGGTGAGCAAATGAAGACCCTTTGAAGTCATATTGCATGGTACCCATTCCACGGGTTTCAACTACCCAGGTTTAAGGTATTCTTCCTTCAGCTAAAACATGCATGTGGAACCTAGAGTATGATCAACCATGTGATCGGGAGACGTGTTCAAATATGTCTCAGTTTTCGTACCCTGGTACTCGGGTGCAACATTCCAGACGCTTTACTAACACTCTCCCGACTTGGAGAGTCAGTCCCTTTAACCTCCTGTTTGGCCCAGTTTGCAATTTCTGCGGAAGATGAACAGGAATAGCGAGAACCAATGAGAGACTAGCTGGAGGTGTCTGGACGGGCAAATTTAACTCTCATTTCCCACCAGGAAGAGGAAATAACCAAAGGCTCAGCGTGCCGTGCCGGAACCAGATTAGGGCCTGAAGCCATCCTGCGGTGTTGCGGCCAGCTCACAAGAAAACGAGTTGAAGAAAGGAGCTCAGGGGCACTGTAATTCACAAACCTGCAGAGTTATAAATGACAGCTATCGTCCAAAAATATACTGAAGTAAGGCTGCCAAGAGGACTTGAAAGCGGGGCAGAATTGCAGGAAACCGATTTCAGGAGGTAGACTGGAATTGCATTGAAAGCATAGGAAAAGAGGCAGAACGTCCACAATGATGCACTTGGCCAAAAAGGGCGTATGCGTTTTTTCCTGAATATATTCAGGAAAAAACGCATACGCACTTTTTGGCCAACCAAGCAAGCTTGCAAAGGAAATCTGCACTACAATGAAGTCTCACTTCCCCCCGGTCAAAAGGGCCATCTGAAAAAAGTGTAAAATCCAGAAAGGCAGGACAGGCCATGGAGAACTGGGAGCCTTGTTATGCTGATGGGCGGGATGTAAATTGCCAACAGACACTAGGGAGAAGTGTATGGTGTTTCCTGAAACATCTAAAAAACAAAGCAACAGAGCCTAGGGCACTTCCACTTATGGTCCTATAGCTTAGGGAAATTAAAATCAAAAAGACACAGCCACCCCAATGTTTGGGACGCCTCTGTTTACAAGAACCTCGTTTACCGTACAAGTTCAATATCACAGAAAGTGAAAAATGGATAAAGAACTTGTGGTACTTACGTACAATGCAGTATCACTCAGCAGTGAAATCTATGCCATCAGGCCCGTAGCAGCACAATGAGTGGATTCAGGTACGATGATTCTAACTGAAATAAGTCACACAGAAAAAGAAACATCATAAGATATCAGTAATACACGGAATGTAAACTTGGCTACACAGGAACTGAATTACAGAACAGAACAGGGTCTCAAATTTAGAAAACCAACTTATGCTTGTTTAAGGGTAAAGGTGAGTTGGGGTGCTGCATAAAACCAGAGATTGAAATGAGCACAGATAAAGTTCCTTAAGCCAAATATGGAATAGACAAGAGCTACTCCTTGCTCAACGAAATGGACTCAACACCGCATATTAAACGCCTAAGAATGTACCTGACTCTTAAGTATCTTAAAACCGATGGATTGCTTTGTCTCCGAAAGAGAATCAAGCATGTGTACAGGGACATAAACGCAGCAGTGATAGGATTGGAGAGGTTCGGTGAGCAAATGAAGACCCTTTGAAGTCATATTGCATGGTACCCATTCCACGGGTTTCAACTACCCAGGTTTAAGGTATTCTTCCTTCAGCTAAAACATGCATGTGGAATCTAGAGTATGATCAACCATGTGATCGGGAGACGTGTTCAAATATGTCTCAGTTTTCGTACCTGGTACTCGGGTGCAACATTCCAGACGCTTTACTAACACTCTCCCGACTTGGAGAGTCAGTCCCTTTAACCTCCTGTTTGGCCCAGTTTGCAATTTCTGCGGAAGATGAACAGGAATAGCGAGAACCAATGAGAGACTAGCTGGAGGTGTCTGGACGGGCAAATTTAACTCTCATTTCCCACCAGGAAGAGGAAATAACCAAAGGCTCAGCGTGCCGTGCCAGAACCAGATTAGGGCCTGAAGCCATCCTGCGGTGTTGCGGCCAGCTCACAAGAAAACGAGTTGAAGAAAGGAGCTCAGGGGCACTGTAATTCACAAACCTGCAGAGTTATAAATGACAACTATCGTCCAAAAATATACTGAAGTAAGGCTGCCAAGAGGACTTGAAAGCGGGGCAGAATTGCAGGAAACCGATTTCAGGAGGTAGACTGGAATTGCATTGAAAGCATAGGAAAAGAGGCAGAACGTCCACAATGATGCACTTGGCCAAAAAGGGCGTATGCGTTTTTTCCTGAATATATTCAGGAAAAAACGCATACGCCCTTTTTGGCCAACCAAGCAAGCTTGCAAAGGAAATCTGCACTACAATGAAGTCTCACTTCCCCCCGGTCAAAAGGGCCATCTGAAAAAAGTGTAAAATCCAGAAAGGCAGGACAGGCCATGGAGAACTGGGAGCCTTGTTATGCTGATGGGCGGGATGTAAATTGCCAACAGACACTCGGGAGAAGTGTATGGTGTTTCCTGAAACATCTAAAGAACAAAGCAACAGAGCCTAGGGCACTTCCACTTATGGTCCTATAGCTTAGGGAAATTAAACTCAAAAAGATACAGCCACCCCAATGTTTGGGACGCCTCTGTTTACAAGAACCTCGTTTACCGTACAAGTTCAATATCACAGAAAGTGAAAAATGGATAAAGAACTTGTGGTACTTACGTACAATGCAGTATCACTCAGCAGTGAAATCTATGCCATCAGGCCCGTAGCAGCACAATGAGTGGATTCAGGTACGATGATTCTAACTGAAATAAGTCACACAGAAAAAGAAACATCATAAGATATCAGTAATACACGGAATGTAAACTTGGCTACACAGGAACTGAATTACAGAACAGAACAGGGTCTCAAATTTAGAAAACCAACTTATGCTTGTTTAAGGGTAAAGGTGAGTTGGGGTGCTGCATAAAACCAGAGATTGAAATGAGCACAGATAAAGTTCCTTAAGCCAAATATGGAATAGACAAGAGCTACTCCTTGCTCAACGAAATGGACTCAACACCCCATATTAAACGCCTAAGAATGTACCTGACTCTTAAGTATCTTAAAACCTATGGATTGCTATGTCTCCGAAAGAGAATCAAGCATGTGTACAGGGACATAAACGCAGCAGTGATAGGATTGGAGAGGTTCGGTGAGCAAATGAAGACCCTTTGAAGTCATATTGCATGGTACCCATTCCACGGGTTTCAACTACCCAGGTTTAAGGTATTCTTCCTTCAGCTAAAACATGCATGTGGAACCTAGAGTATGATCAACCATGTGATCGGGAGACGTGTTCAAATATGTCTCAGTTTTCGTACCCTGGTACTCGGGTGCAACATTCCAGACGCTTTACTAACACTCTCCCGACTTGGAGAGTCAGTCCCTTTAACCTCCTGTTTGGCCCAGTTTGCAATTTCTGCGGAAGATGAACAGGAATAGCGAGAACCAATGAGAGACTAGCTGGAGGTGTCTGGACGGGCAAATTTAACTCTCATTTCCCACCAGGAAGAGGAAATAACCAAAGGCTCAGCGTGCCGTGCCGGAACCAGATTAGGGCCTGAAGCCATCCTGCGGTGTTGCGGCCAGCTCACAAGAAAACGAGTTGAAGAAAGGAGCTCAGGGGCACTGTAATTCACAAACCTGCAGAGTTATAAATGACAACTATCGTCCAAAAATATACTGAAGTAAGGCTGCCAAGAGGACTTGAAAGCGGGGCAGAATTGCAGGAAACCGATTTCAGGAGGTAGACTGGAATTGCATTGAAAGCATAGGAAAAGAGGCAGAACGTCCACAATGATGCACTTGGCCAAAAAGGGCGTATGCGTTTTTTCCTGAATATATTCAGGAAAAAACGCATACGCCCTTTTTGGCCAACCAAGCAAGCTTGCAAAGGAAATCTGCACTACAATGAAGTCTCACTTCCCCCCGGTCAAAAGGGCCATCTGAAAAAAGTGTAAAATCCAGAAAGGCAGGACAGGCCATGGAGAACTGGGAGCCTTGTTATGCTGATGGGCGGGATGTAAATTGCCAACAGACACTCGGGAGAAGTGTATGGTGTTTCCTGAAACATCTAAAAAACAAAGCAACAGAGCCTAGGGCACTTCCACTTATGGTCCTATAGCTTAGGGAAATTAAAATCAAAAAGACACAGCCACCCCAATGTTTGGGACGCCTCTGTTTACAAGAACCTCGTTTACCGTACAAGTTCAATATCACAGAAAGTGAAAAATGGATAAAGAACTTGTGGTACTTACGTACAATGCAGTATCACTCAGCAGTGAAATCTATGCCATCAGGCCCGTAGCAGCACAATGAGTGGATTCAGGTACGATGATTCTAACTGAAATAAGTCACACAGAAAAAGAAACATCATAAGATATCAGTAATACACGGAATGTAAACTTGGCTACACAGGAACTGAATTACAGAACAGAACAGGGTCTCAAATTTAGAAAACCAACTTATGCTTGTTTAAGGGTAAAGGTGAGTTGGGGTGCTGCATAAAACCAGAGATTGAAATGAGCACAGATAAAGTTCCTTAAGCCAAATATGGAATAGACAAGAGCTACTCCTTGCTCAACGAAATGGACTCAACACCGCATATTAAACGCCTAAGAATGTACCTGACTCTTAAGTATCTTAAAACCTATGGATTGCTATGTCTCCGAAAGAGAATCAAACATGTGTACAGGGACATAAACGCAGCAGTGATAGGATTGGAGAGGTTCGGTGAGCAAATGAAGACCCTTTGAAGTCATATTGCATGGTACCCATTCCACGGGTTTCAACTACCCAGGTTTAAGGTATTCTTCCTTCAGCTAAAACATGCATGTGGAACCTAGAGTATGATCAACCATGTGATCGGGAGACGTGTTCAAATATGTCTCAGTTTTCGTACCCTGGTACTCGGGTGCAACATTCCAGACGCTTTACTAACACTCTCCCGACTTGGAGAGTCAGTCCCTTTAACCTCCTGTTTGGCCCAGTTTACAATTTCTGCGGAAGATGAACAGGAATAGCGAGAACCAATGAGAGACTAGCTGGAGGTGTCTGGACGGGCAAATTTAACTCTCATTTCCCACCAGGAAGAGGAAATAACCAAAGGCTCAGCGTGCCGTGCCGGAACCAGATTAGGGCCTGAAGCCATCCTGCGGTGTTGCGGCCAGCTCACAAGAAAACGAGTTGAAGAAAGGAGCTCAGGGGCACTGTAATTCACAAACCTGCAGAGTTATAAATGACAACTATCGTCCAAAAATATACTGAAGTAAGGCTGCCAAGAGGACTTGAAAGCGGGGCAGAATTGCAGGAAACCGATTTCAGGAGGTAGACTGGAATTGCATTGAAAGCATAGGAAAAGAGGCAGAACGTCCACAATGATGCACTTGGCCAAAAAGGGCGTATGCGTTTTTTCCTGAATATATTCAGGAAAAAACGCATACGCCCTTTTTGGCCAACCAAGCAAGCTTGCAAAGGAAATCTGCACTACAATGAAGTCTCACTTCCCCCCGGTCAAAAGGGCCATATGAAAAAAGTGTAAAATCCAGAAAGGCAGGACAGGCCATGGAGAACTGGGAGCCTTGTTATGCTGATGGGCGGGATGTAAACTGCCAACAGACACTCGGGAGAAGTGTATGGTGTTTCCTGAAACATCTAAAAAACAAAGCAACAGAGCCTAGGGCACTTCCACTTATGGTCCTATAGCTTAGGGAAATTAAAATCAAAAAGACACAGCCACCCCAATGTTTGGGACGCCTCTGTTTACAAGAACCTCGTTTACCGTACAAGTTCAATATCACAGAAAGTGAAAAATGGATAAAGAACTTGTGGTACTTACGTACAATGCAGTATCACTCAGCAGTGAAATCTATGCCATCAGGCCCGTAGCAGCACAATGAGTGGATTCAGGTACGATGATTCTAACTGAAATAAGTCACACAGAAAAAGAAACATCATAAGATATCAGTAATACACGGAATGTAAACTTGGCTACACAGGAACTGAATTACAGAACAGAACAGGGTCTCAAATTTAGAAAACCAACTTATGCTTGTTTAAGGGTAAAGGTGAGTTGGGGTGCTGCATAAAACCAGAGATTGAAATGAGCACAGATAAAGTTCCTTAAGCCAAATATGGAATAGACAAGAGCTACTCCTTGCTCAACGAAATGGACTCAACACCGCATATTAAACGCCTAAGAATGTACCTGACTCTTAAGTATCTTAAAACCTATGGATTGCTATGTCTCCGAAAGAGAATGAAACATGTGTACAGGGACATAAACGCAGCAGTGATAGGATTGGAGAGGTTCGGTGAGCAAATGAAGACCCTTTGAAGTCATATTGCATGGTACCCATTCCACGGGTTTCAACTACCCAGGTTTAAGGTATTCTTCCTTCAGCTAAAACATGCATGTGGAACCTAGAGTATGATCAACCATGTGATCGGGAGACGTGTTTAAATATGTCTCAGTTTTCGTACCCTGGTACTCGGGTGCAACATTCCAGACGCTTTACTAACACTCTCCCGACTTGGAGAGTCAGTCCCTTTAACCTCCTGTTTGGCCCAGTTTGCAATTTCTGCGGAAGATGAACAGGAATAGCGAGAACCAATGAGAGACTAGCTGGAGGTGTCTGGACGGGCAAATTTAACTCTCATTTCCCACCAGGAAGAGGAAATAACCAAAGGCTCAGCGTGCCGTGCCGGAACCAGATTAGGGCCTGAAGCCATCCTGCGGTGTTGCGGCCAGCTCACAAGAAAACGAGTTGAAGAAAGGAGCTCAGGGGCACTGTAATTCACAAACCTGCAGAGTTATAAATGACAACTATCGTCCAAAAATATACTGAAGTAAGGCTGCCAAGAGGACTTGAAAGCGGGGCAGAATTGCAGGAAACCGATTTCAGGAGGTAGACTGGAATTGCATTGAAAGCATAGGAAAAGAGGCAGAACGTCCACAATGATGCACTTGGCCAAAAAGGGCGTATGCGTTTTTTCCTGAATATATTCAGGAAAAAACGCATACGCCCTTTTTGGCCAACCAAGCAAGCTTGCAAAGGAAATCTGCACTACAATGAAGTCTCACTTCCCCCCGGTCAAAAGGGCCATCTGAAAAAAGTGTAAAATCCAGAAAGGCAGGACAGGCCATGGAGAACTGGGAGCCTTGTTATGCTGATGGGCGGGATGTAAATTGCCAACAGACACTCGGGAGAAGTGTATGGTGTTTCCTGAAACATCTAAAAAACAAAGCAACAGAGCCTAGGGCACTTCCACTTATGGTCCTATAGCTTAGGGAAATTAAACTCAAAAAGATACAGCCACCCCAATGTTTGGGACGCCTCTGTTTACAAGAACCTCGTTTACCGTACAAGTTCAATATCACAGAAAGTGAAAAATGGATAAAGAACTTGTGGTACTTACGTACAATGCAGTATCACTCAGCAGTGAAATCTATGCCATCAGGCCCGTAGCAGCACAATGAGTGGATTCAGGTACGATGATTCTAACTGAAATAAGTCACACAGAAAAAGAAACATCATAAGATATCAGTAATACACGGAATGTAAACTTGGCTACACAGGAACTGAATTACAGAACAGAACAGGGTCTCAAATTTAGAAAACCAACTTATGCTTGTTTAAGGGTAAAGGTGAGTTGGGGTGCTGCATAAAACCAGAGATTGAAATGAGCACAGATAAAGTTCCTTAAGCCAAATATGGAATAGACAAGAGCTACTCCTTGCTCAACGAAATGGACTCAACACCGCATATTAAACGCCTAAGAATGTACCTGACTCTTAAGTATCTTAAAACCTATGGATTGCTATGTCTCCGAAAGAGAATCAAGCATGTGTACAGGGACATAAACGCAGCAGTGATAGGATTGGAGAGGTTCGGTGAGCAAATGAAGACCCTTTGAAGTCATATTGCATGGTACCCATTCCACGGGTTTCAACTACCCAGGTTTAAGGTATTCTTCCTTCAGCTAAAACATGCATGTGGAACCTAGAGTATGATCAACCATGTGATCGGGAGACGTGTTCAAATATGTCTCAGTTTTCGTACCCTGGTACTCGGGTGCAACATTCCAGACGCTTTACTAACACTCTCCCGACTTGGAGAGTCAGTCCCTTTAACCTCCTGTTTGGCCCAGTTTGCAATTTCTGCGGAAGATGAACAGGAATAGCGAGAACCAATGAGAGACTAGCTGGAGGTGTCTGGACGGGCAAATTTAACTCTCATTTCCCACCAGGAAGAGGAAATAACCAAAGGCTCAGCGTGCCGTGCCGGAACCAGATTAGGGCCTGAAGCCATCCTGCGGTGTTGCGGCCAGCTCACAAGAAAACGAGTTGAAGAAAGGAGCTCAGGGGCACTGTAATTCACAAACCTGCAGAGTTATAAATGACAGCTATCGTCCAAAAATATACTGAAGTAAGGCTGCCAAGAGGACTTGAAAGCGGGGCAGAATTGCAGGAAACCGATTTCAGGAGGTAGACTGGAATTGCATTGAAAGCATAGGAAAAGAGGCAGAACGTCCACAATGATGCACTTGGCCAAAAAGGGCGTATGCGTTTTTTCCTGAATATATTCAGGAAAAAACGCATACGCCCTTTTTGGCCAACCAAGCAAGCTTGCAAAGGAAATCTGCACTACAATGAAGTCTCACTTCCCCCCGGTCAAAAGGGCCATATGAAAAAAGTGTAAAATCCAGAAAGGCAGGACAGGCCATGGAGAACTGGGAGCCTTGTTATGCTGATGGGCGGGATGTAAATTGCCAACAGACACTCGGGAGAAGTGTATGGTGTTTCCTGAAACATCTAAAAAACAAAGCAACAGAGCCTAGGGCACTTCCACTTATGGTCCTATAGCTTAGGGAAATTAAACTCAAAAAGATACAGCCACCCCAATGTTTGGGACGCCTCTGTTTACAAGAACCTCGTTTACCATACAAGTTCAATATCACAGAAAGTGAAAAATGGATAAAGAACTTGTGGTACTTACGTACAATGCAGTATCACTCAGCAGTGAAATCTATGTCATCAGGCCCGTAGCAGCACAATGAGTGGATTCAGGTACGATGATTCTAACTGAAATAAGTCACACAGAAAAAGAAACATCATAAGATATCAGTAATACACGGAATGTAAACTTGGCTACACAGGAACTGAATTACAGAACAGAACAGGGTCTCAAATTTAGAAAACCAACTTATGCTTGTTTAAGGGTAAAGGTGAGTTGGGGTGCTGCATAAAACCAGAGATTGAAATGAGCACAGATAAAGTTCCTTAAGCCAAATATGGAATAGACAAGAGCTACTCCTTGCTCAACGAAATGGACTCAACACCGCATATTAAACGCCTAAGAATGTACCTGACTCTTAAGTATCTTAAAACCGATGGATTGCTATGTCTCCGAAAGAGAATCAAGCATGTGTACAGGGACATAAACGCAGCAGTGATAGGATTGGAGAGGTTCGGTGAGCAAATGAAGACCCTTTGAAGTCATATTGCATGGTACCCATTCCACGGGTTTCAACTACCCAGGTTTAAGGTATTCTTCCTTCAGCTAAAACATGCATGTGGAACCTAGAGTATGATCAACCATGTGATCGGGAGACGTGTTCAAATATGTCTCAGTTTTCGTACCCTGGTACTCGGGTGCAACATTCCAGACGCTTTACTAACACTCTCCCGACTTGGAGAGTCAGTCCCTTTAACCTCCTGTTTGGCCCAGTTTGCAATTTCTGCGGAAGATGAACAGGAATAGCGAGAACCAATGAGAGACTAGCTGGAGGTGTCTGGACGGGCAAATTTAACTCTCATTTCCCACCAGGAAGAGGAAATAACCAAAGGCTCAGCGTGCCGTGCCAGAACCAGATTAGGGCCTGAAGCCATCCTGCGGTGTTGCGGCCAGCTCACAAGAAAACGAGTTGAAGAAAGGAGCTCAGGGGCACTGTAATTCACAAACCTGCAGAGTTATAAATGACAACTATCGTCCAAAAATATACTGAAGTAAGGCTGCCAAGAGGACTTGAAAGCGGGGCAGAATTGCAGGAAACCGATTTCAGGAGGTAGACTGGAATTGCATTGAAAGCATAGGAAAAGAGGCAGAACGTCCACAATGATGCACTTGGCCAAAAAGGGCGTATGCGTTTTTTCCTGAATATATTCAGGAAAAAACGCATACGCCCTTTTTGGCCAACCAAGCAAGCTTGCAAAGGAAATCTGCACTACAATGAAGTCTCACTTCCCCCCGGTCAAAAGGGCCATCTGAAAAAAGTGTAAAATCCAGAAAGGCAGGACAGGCCATGGAGAACTGGGAGCCTTGTTATGCTGATGGGCGGGATGTAAATTGCCAACAGACACTCGGGAGAAGTGTATGGTGTTTCCTGAAACATCTAAAAAACAAAGCAACAGAGCCTAGGGCACTTCCACTTATGGTCCTATAGCTTAGGGAAATTAAACTCAAAAAGATACAGCCACCCCAATGTTTGGGACGCCTCTGTTTACAAGAACCTCGTTTACCGTACAAGTTCAATATCACAGAAAGTGAAAAATGGATAAAGAACTTGTGGTACTTACGTACAATGCAGTATCACTCAGCAGTGAAATCTATGCCATCAGGCCCGTAGCAGCACAATGAGTGGATTCAGGTACGATGATTCTAACTGAAATAAGTCACACAGAAAAAGAAACATCATAAGATATCAGTAATACACGGAATGTAAACTTGGCTACACAGGAACTGAATTACAGAACAGAACAGGGTCTCAAATTTAGAAAACCAACTTATGCTTGTTTAAGGGTAAAGGTGAGTTGGGGTGCTGCATAAAACCAGAGATTGAAATGAGCACAGATAAAGTTCCTTAAGCCAAATATGGAATAGACAAGAGCTACTCCTTGCTCAACGAAATGGACTCAACACCGCATATTAAACGCCTAAGAATGTACCTGACTCTTAAGTATCTTAAAACCTATGGATTGCTATGTCTCCGAAAGAGAATCAAGCATGTGTACAGGGACATAAACGCAGCAGTGATAGGATTGGAGAGGTTCGGTGAGCAAATGAAGACCCTTTGAAGTCATATTGCATGGTACCCATTCCACGGGTTTCAACTACCCAGGTTTAAGGTATTCTTCCTTCAGCTAAAACATGCATGTGGAACCTAGAGTATGATCAACCATGTGATCGGGAGACGTGTTCAAATATGTCTCAGTTTTCGTACCCTGGTACTCGGGTGCAACATTCCAGACGCTTTACTAACACTCTCCCGACTTGGAGAGTCAGTCCCTTTAACCTCCTGTTTGGCCCAGTTTGCAATTTCTGCGGAAGATGAACAGGAATAGCGAGAACCAATGAGAGACTAGCTGGAGGTGTCTGGACGGGCAAATTTAACTCTCATTTCCCACCAGGAAGAGGAAATAACCAAAGGCTCAGCGTGCCGTGCCGGAACCAGATTAGGGCCTGAAGCCATCCTGCGGTGTTGCGGCCAGCTCACAAGAAAACGAGTTGAAGAAAGGAGCTCAGGGGCACTGTAATTCACAAACCTGCAGAGTTATAAATGACAACTATCGTCCAAAAATATACTGAAGTAAGGCTGCCAAGAGGACTTGAAAGCGGGGCAGAATTGCAGGAAACCGATTTCAGGAGGTAGACTGGAATTGCATTGAAAGCATAGGAAAAGAGGCAGAACGTCCACAATGATGCACTTGGCCAAAAAGGGCGTATACGTTTTTTCCTGAATATATTCAGGAAAAAACGCATACGCCCTTTTTGGCCAACCAAGCAAGCTTGCAAAGGAAATCTGCACTACAATGAAGTCTCACTTCCCCCCGGTCAAAAGGGCCATCTGAAAAAAGTGTAAAATCCAGAAAGGCAGGACAGGCCATGGAGAACTGGGAGCCTTGTTATGCTGATGGGCGGGATGTAAATTGCCAACAGACACTCGGGAGAAGTGTATGGTGTTTCCTGAAACATCTAAAAAACAAAGCAACAGAGCCTAGGGCACTTCCACTTATGGTCCTATAGCTTAGGGAAATTAAAATCAAAAAGACACAGCCACCCCAATGTTTGGGACGCCTCTGTTTACAAGAACCTCGTTTACCGTACAAGTTCAATATCACAGAAAGTGAAAAATGGATAAAGAACTTGTGGTACTTACGTACAATGCAGTATCACTCAGCAGTGAAATCTATGCCATCAGGCCCGTAGCAGCACAATGAGTGGATTCAGGTACGATGATTCTAACTGAAATAAGTCACACAGAAAAAGAAACATCATAAGATATCAGTAATACACGGAATGTAAACTTGGCTACACAGGAACTGAATTACAGAACAGAACAGGGTCTCAAATTTAGAAAACCAACTTATGCTTGTTTAAGGGTAAAGGTGAGTTGGGGTGCTGCATAAAACCAGAGATTGAAATGAGCACAGATAAAGTTCCTTAAGCCAAATATGGAATAGACAAGAGCTACTCCTTGCTCAACGAAATGGACTCAACACCGCATATTAAACGCCTAAGAATGTACCTGACTCTTAAGTATCTTAAAACCGATGGATTGCTATGTCTCCGAAAGAGAATCAAGCATGTGTACAGGGACATAAACGCAGCAGTGATAGGATTGGAGAGGTTCGGTGAGCAAATGAAGACCCTTTGAAGTCATATTGCATGGTACCCATTCCACGGGTTTCAACTACCCAGGTTTAAGGTATTCTTCCTTCAGCTAAAACATGCATGTGGAACCTAGAGTATGATCAACCATGTGATCGGGAGACGTGTTCAAATATGTCTCAGTTTTCGTACCTGGTACTCGGGTGCAACATTCCAGACGCTTTACTAACACTCTCCCGACTTGGAGAGTCAGTCCCTTTAACCTCCTGTTTGGCCCAGTTTGCAATTTCTGCGGAAGATGAACAGGAATAGCGAGAACCAATGAGAGACTAGCTGGAGGTGTCTGGACGGGCAAATTTAACTCTCATTTCCCACCAGGAAGAGGAAATAACCAAAGGCTCAGCGTGCCGTGCCAGAACCAGATTAGGGCCTGAAGCCATCCTGCGGTGTTGCGGCCAGCTCACAAGAAAACGAGTTGAAGAAAGGAGCTCAGGGGCACTGTAATTCACAAACCTGCAGAGTTATAAATGACAACTATCGTCCAAAAATATACTGAAGTAAGGCTGCCAAGAGGACTTGAAAGCGGGGCAGAATTGCAGGAAACCGATTTCAGGAGGTAGACTGGAATTGCATTGAAAGCATAGGAAAAGAGGCAGAACGTCCACAATGATGCACTTGGCCAAAAAGGGCGTATGCGTTTTTTCCTGAATATATTCAGGAAAAAACGCATACGCCCTTTTTGGCCAACCAAGCAAGCTTGCAAAGGAAATCTGCACTACAATGAAGTCTCACTTCCCCCCGGTCAAAAGGGCCATCTGAAAAAAGTGTAAAATCCAGAAAGGCAGGACAGGCCATGGAGAACTGGGAGCCTTGTTATGCTGATGGGCGGGATGTAAATTGCCAACAGACACTCGGGAGAAGTGTATGGTGTTTCCTGAAACATCTAAAGAACAAAGCAACAGAGCCTAGGGCACTTCCACTTATGGTCCTATAGCTTAGGGAAATTAAACTCAAAAAGATACAGCCACCCCAATGTTTGGGACGCCTCTGTTTACAAGAACCTCGTTTACCGTACAAGTTCAATATCACAGAAAGTGAAAAATGGATAAAGAACTTGTGGTACTTACGTACAATGCAGTATCACTCAGCAGTGAAATCTATGCCATCAGGCCCGTAGCAGCACAATGAGTGGATTCAGGTACGATGATTCTAACTGAAATAAGTCACACAGAAAAAGAAACATCATAAGATATCAGTAATACACGGAATGTAAACTTGGCTACACAGGAACTGAATTACAGAACAGAACAGGGTCTCAAATTTAGAAAACCAACTTATGCTTGTTTAAGGGTAAAGGTGAGTTGGGGTGCTGCATAAAACCAGAGATTGAAATGAGCACAGATAAAGTTCCTTAAGCCAAATATGGAATAGACAAGAGCTACTCCTTGCTCAACGAAATGGACTCAACACCCCATATTAAACGCCTAAGAATGTACCTGACTCTTAAGTATCTTAAAACCTATGGATTGCTATGTCTCCGAAAGAGAATCAAGCATGTGTACAGGGACATAAACGCAGCAGTGATAGGATTGGAGAGGTTCGGTGAGCAAATGAAGACCCTTTGAAGTCATATTGCATGGTACCCATTCCACGGGTTTCAACTACCCAGGTTTAAGGTATTCTTCCTTCAGCTAAAACATGCATGTGGAACCTAGAGTATGATCAACCATGTGATCGGGAGACGTGTTCAAATATGTCTCAGTTTTCGTACCCTGGTACTCGGGTGCAACATTCCAGACGCTTTACTAACACTCTCCCGACTTGGAGAGTCAGTCCCTTTAACCTCCTGTTTGGCCCAGTTTGCAATTTCTGCGGAAGATGAACAGGAATAGCGAGAACCAATGAGAGACTAGCTGGAGGTGTCTGGACGGGCAAATTTAACTCTCATTTCCCACCAGGAAGAGGAAATAACCAAAGGCTCAGCGTGCCGTGCCGGAACCAGATTAGGGCCTGAAGCCATCCTGCGGTGTTGCGGCCAGCTCACAAGAAAACGAGTTGAAGAAAGGAGCTCAGGGGCACTGTAATTCACAAACCTGCAGAGTTATAAATGACAGCTATCGTCCAAAAATATACTGAAGTAAGGCTGCCAAGAGGACTTGAAAGCGGGGCAGAATTGCAGGAAACCGATTTCAGGAGGTAGACTGGAATTGCATTGAAAGCATAGGAAAAGAGGCAGAACGTCCACAATGATGCACTTGGCCAAAAAGGGCGTATGCGTTTTTTCCTGAATATATTCAGGAAAAAACGCATACGCCCTTTTTGGCCAACCAAGCAAGCTTGCAAAGGAAATCTGCACTACAATGAAGTCTCACTTCCCCCCGGTCAAAAGGGCCATCTGAAAAAAGTGTAAAATCCAGAAAGGCAGGACAGGCCATGGAGAACTGGGAGCCTTGTTATGCTGATGGGCGGGATGTAAATTGCCAACAGACACTCGGGAGAAGTGTATGGTGTTTCCTGAAACATCTAAAGAACAAAGCAACAGAGCCTAGGGCACTTCCACTTATGGTCCTATAGCTTAGGGAAATTAAAATCAAAAAGACACAGCCACCCCAATGTTTGGGACGCCTCTGTTTACAAGAACCTCGTTTACCGTACAAGTTCAATATCACAGAAAGTGAAAAATGGATAAAGAACTTGTGGTACTTACGTACAATGCAGTATCACTCAGCAGTGAAATCTATGCCATCAGGCCCGTAGCAGCACAATGAGTGGATTCAGGTACGATGATTCTAACTGAAATAAGTCACACAGAGAAAGAAACATCATAAGATATCAGTAATACACGGAATGTAAACTTGGCTACACAGGAACTGAATTACAGAACAGAACAGGGTCTCAAATTTAGAAAACCAACTTATGCTTGTTTAAGGGTAAAGGTGAGTTGGGGTGCTGCATAAAACCAGAGATTGAAATGAGCACAGATAAAGTTCCTTAAGCCAAATATGGAATAGACAAGAGCTACTCCTTGCTCAACGAAATGGACTCAACACCCCATATTAAACGCCTAAGAATGTACCTGACTCTTAAGTATCTTAAAACCTATGGATTGCTATGTCTCCGAAAGAGAATCAAACATGTGTACAGGGACATAAACGCAGCAGTGATAGGATTGGAGAGGTTCGGTGAGCAAATGAAGACCCTTTGAAGTCATATTGCATGGTACCCATTCCACGGGTTTCAACTACCCAGGTTTAAGGTATTCTTCCTTCAGCTAAAACATGCATGTGGAACCTAGAGTATGATCAACCATGTGATCGGGAGACGTGTTCAAATATGTCTCAGTTTTCGTACCCTGGTACTCGGGTGCAACATTCCAGACGCTTTACTAACACTCTCCCGACTTGGAGAGTCAGTCCCTTTAACCTCCTGTTTGGCCCAGTTTGCAATTTCTGCGGAAGATGAACAGGAATAGCGAGAACCAATGAGAGACTAGCTGGAGGTGTCTGGACGGGCAAATTTAACTCTCATTTCCCACCAGGAAGAGGAAATAACCAAAGGCTCAGCGTGCCGTGCCGGAACCAGATTAGGGCCTGAAGCCATCCTGCGGTGTTGCGGCCAGCTCACAAGAAAACGAGTTGAAGAAAGGAGCTCAGGGGCACTGTAATTCACAAACCTGCAGAGTTATAAATGACAGCTATCGTCCAAAAATATACTGAAGTAAGGCTGCCAAGAGGACTTGAAAGCGGGGCAGAATTGCAGGAAACCGATTTCAGGAGGTAGACTGGAATTGCATTGAAAGCATAGGAAAAGAGGCAGAACGTCCACAATGATGCACTTGGCCAAAAAGGGCGTATGCGTTTTTTCCTGAATATATTCAGGAAAAAACGCATACGCCCTTTTTGGCCAACCAAGCAAGCTTGCAAAGGAAATCTGCACTACAATGAAGTCTCACTTCCCCCCGGTCAAAAGGGCCATCTGAAAAAAGTGTAAAATCCAGAAAGGCAGGACAGGCCATGGAGAACTGGGAGCCTTGTTATGCTGATGGGCGGGATGTAAATTGCCAACAGACACTCGGGAGAAGTGTATGGTGTTTCCTGAAACATCTAAAAAACAAAGCAACAGAGCCTAGGGCACTTCCACTTATGGTCCTATAGCTTAGGGAAATTAAAATCAAAAAGACACAGCCACCCCAATGTTTGGGACGCCTCTGTTTACAAGAACCTCGTTTACCGTACAAGTTCAATATCACAGAAAGTGAAAAATGGATAAAGAACTTGTGGTACTTACGTACAATGCAGTATCACTCAGCAGTGAAATCTATGCCATCAGGCCCGTAGCAGCACAATGAGTGGATTCAGGTACGATGATTCTAACTGAAATAAGTCACACAGAGAAAGAAACATCATAAGATATCAGTAATACACGGAATGTAAACTTGGCTACACAGGAACTGAATTACAGAACAGAACAGGGTCTCAAATTTAGAAAACCAACTTATGCTTGTTTAAGGGTAAAGGTGAGTTGGGGTGCTGCATAAAACCAGAGATTGAAATGAGCACAGATAAAGTTCCTTAAGCCAAATATGGAATAGACAAGAGCTACTCCTTGCTCAACGAAATGGACTCAACACCCCATATTAAACGCCTAAGAATGTACCTGACTCTTAAGTATCTTAAAACCTATGGATTGCTATGTCTCCGAAAGAGAATCAAACATGTGTACAGGGACATAAACGCAGCAGTGATAGGATTGGAGAGGTTCGGTGAGCAAATGAAGACCCTTTGAAGTCATATTGCATGGTACCCATTCCACGGGTTTCAACTACCCAGGTTTAAGGTATTCTTCCTTCAGCTAAAACATGCATGTGGAACCTAGAGTATGATCAACCATGTGATCGGGAGACGTGTTCAAATATGTCTCAGTTTTCGTACCCTGGTACTCGGGTGCAACATTCCAGACGCTTTACTAACACTCTCCCGACTTGGAGAGTCAGTCCCTTTAACCTCCTGTTTGGCCCAGTTTGCAATTTCTGCGGAAGATGAACAGGAATAGCGAGAACCAATGAGAGACTAGCTGGAGGTGTCTGGACGGGCAAATTTAACTCTCATTTCCCACCAGGAAGAGGAAATAACCAAAGGCTCAGCGTGCCGTGCCGGAACCAGATTAGGGCCTGAAGCCATCCTGCGGTGTTGCGGCCAGCTCACAAGAAAACGAGTTGAAGAAAGGAGCTCAGGGGCACTGTAATTCACAAACCTGCAGAGTTATAAATGACAACTATCGTCCAAAAATATACTGAAGTAAGGCTGCCAAGAGGACTTGAAAGCGGGGCAGAATTGCAGGAAACCGATTTCAGGAGGTAGACTGGAATTGCATTGAAAGCATAGGAAAAGAGGCAGAACGTCCACAATGATGCACTTGGCCAAAAAGGGCGTATGCGTTTTTTCCTGAATATATTCAGGAAAAAACGCATACGCCCTTTTTGGCCAACCAAGCAAGCTTGCAAAGGAAATCTTCACTACAATGAAGTCTCACTTCCCCCCGGTCAAAAGGGCCATATGAAAAAAGTGTAAAATCCAGAAAGGCAGGACAGGCCATGGAGAACTGGGAGCCTTGTTATGCTGATGGGCGGGATGTAAATTGCCAACAGACACTCGGGAGAAGTGTATGGTGTTTCCTGAAACATCTAAAAAACAAAGCAACAGAGCCTAGGGCACTTCCACTTATGGTCCTATAGCTTAGGGAAATTAAACTCAAAAAGATACAGCCACCCCAATGTTTGGGACGCCTCTGTTTACAAGAACCTCGTTTACCGTACAAGTTCAATATCACAGAAAGTGAAAAATGGATAAAGAACTTGTGGTACTTACGTACAATGCAGTATCACTCAGCAGTGAAATCTATGTCATCAGGCCCGTAGCAGCACAATGAGTGGATTCAGGTACGATGATTCTAACTGAAATAAGTCACACAGAAAAAGAAACATCATAAGATATCAGTAATACACGGAATGTAAACTTGGCTACACAGGAACTGAATTACAGAACAGAACAGGGTCTCAAATTTAGAAAACCAACTTATGCTTGTTTAAGGGTAAAGGTGAGTTGGGGTGCTGCATAAAACCAGAGATTGAAATGAGCACAGATAAAGTTCCTTAAGCCAAATATGGAATAGACAAGAGCTACTCCTTGCTCAACGAAATGGACTCAACACCGCATATTAAACGCCTAAGAATGTACCTGACTCTTAAGTATCTTAAAACCTATGGATTGCTATGTCTCCGAAAGAGAATCAAGCATGTGTACAGGGACATAAACGCAGCAGTGATAGGATTGGAGAGGTTCGGTGAGCAAATGAAGACCCTTTGAAGTCATATTGCATGGTACCCATTCCACGGGTTTCAACTACCCAGGTTTAAGGTATTCTTCCTTCAGCTAAAACATGCATGTGGAACCTAGAGTATGATCAACCATGTGATCGGGAGACGTGTTCAAATATGTCTCAGTTTTCGTACCCTGGTACTCGGGTGCAACATTCCAGACGCTTTACTAACACTCTCCCGACTTGGAGAGTCAGTCCCTTTAACCTCCTGTTTGGCCCAGTTTGCAATTTCTGCGGAAGATGAACAGGAATAGCGAGAACCAATGAGAGACTAGATGGAGGTGTCTGGACGGGCAAATTTAACTCTCATTTCCCACCAGGAAGAGGAAATAACCAAAGGCTCAGCGTGCCGTGCCAGAACCAGATTAGGGCCTGAAGCCATCCTGCGGTGTTGCGGCCAGCTCACAAGAAAACGAGTTGAAGAAAGGAGCTCAGGGGCACTGTAATTCACAAACCTGCAGAGTTATAAATGACAGCTATCGTCCAAAAATATACTGAAGTAAGGCTGCCAAGAGGACTTGAAAGCGGGGCAGAATTGCAGGAAACCGATTTCAGGAGGTAGACTGGAATTGCATTGAAAGCATAGGAAAAGAGGCAGAACGTCCACAATGATGCACTTGGCCAAAAAGGGCGTATGCGTTTTTTCCTGAATATATTCAGGAAAAAACGCATACGCCCTTTTTGGCCAACCAAGCAAGCTTGCAAAGGAAATCTGCACTACAATGAAGTCTCACTTCCCCCCGGTCAAAAGGGCCATCTGAAAAAAGTGTAAAATCCAGAAAGGCAGGACAGGCCATGGAGAACTGGGAGCCTTGTTATGCTGATGGGCGGGATGTAAATTGCCAACAGACACTCGGGAGAAGTGTATGGTGTTTCCTGAAACATCTAAAAAACAAAGCAACAGAGCCTAGGGCACTTCCACTTATGGTCCTATAGCTTAGGGAAATTAAAATCAAAAAGACACAGCCACCCCAATGTTTGGGACGCCTCTGTTTACAAGAACCTCGTTTACCGTACAAGTTCAATATCACAGAAAGTGAAAAATGGATAAAGAACTTGTGGTACTTACGTACAATGCAGTATCACTCAGCAGTGAAATCTATGCCATCAGGCCCGTAGCAGCACAATGAGTGGATTCAGGTACGATGATTCTAACTGAAATAAGTCACACAGAGAAAGAAACATCATAAGATATCAGTAATACACGGAATGTAAACTTGGCTACACAGGAACTGAATTACAGAACAGAACAGGGTCTCAAATTTAGAAAACCAACTTATGCTTGTTTAAGGGTAAAGGTGAGTTGGGGTGCTGCATAAAACCAGAGATTGAAATGAGCACAGATAAAGTTCCTTAAGCCAAATATGGAATAGACAAGAGCTACTCCTTGCTCAACGAAATGGACTCAACACCCCATATTAAACGCCTAAGAATGTACCTGACTCTTAAGTATCTTAAAACCTATGGATTGCTATGTCTCCGAAAGAGAATCAAACATGTGTACAGGGACATAAACGCAGCAGTGATAGGATTGGAGAGGTTCGGTGAGCAAATGAAGACCCTTTGAAGTCATATTGCATGGTACCCATTCCACGGGTTTCAACTACCCAGGTTTAAGGTATTCTTCCTTCAGCTAAAACATGCATGTGGAACCTAGAGTATGATCAACCATGTGATCGGGAGACGTGTTCAAATATGTCTCAGTTTTCGTACCCTGGTACTCGGGTGCAACATTCCAGACGCTTTACTAACACTCTCCCGACTTGGAGAGTCAGTCCCTTTAACCTCCTGTTTGGCCCAGTTTGCAATTTCTGCGGAAGATGAACAGGAATAGCGAGAACCAATGAGAGACTAGCTGGAGGTGTCTGGACGGGCAAATTTAACTCTCATTTCCCACCAGGAAGAGGAAATAACCAAAGGCTCAGCGTGCCGTGCCGGAACCAGATTAGGGCCTGAAGCCATCCTGCGGTGTTGCGGCCAGCTCACAAGAAAACGAGTTGAAGAAAGGAGCTCAGGGGCACTGTAATTCACAAACCTGCAGAGTTATAAATGACAACTATCGTCCAAAAATATACTGAAGTAAGGCTGCCAAGAGGACTTGAAAGCGGGGCAGAATTGCAGGAAACCGATTTCAGGAGGTAGACTGGAATTGCATTGAAAGCATAGGAAAAGAGGCAGAACGTCCACAATGATGCACTTGGCCAAAAAGGGCGTATGCGTTTTTTCCTGAATATATTCAGGAAAAAACGCATACGCCCTTTTTGGCCAACCAAGCAAGCTTGCAAAGGAAATCTTCACTACAATGAAGTCTCACTTCCCCCCGGTCAAACGGGCCATATGAAAAAAGTGTAAAATCCAGAAAGGCAGGACAGGCCATGGAGAACTGGGAGCCTTGTTATGCTGATGGGCGGGATGTAAACTGCCAACAGACACTCGGGAGAAGTGTATGGTGTTTCCTGAAACATCTAAAAAACAAAGCAACAGAGCCTAGGGCACTTCCACTTATGGTCCTATAGCTTAGGGAAATTAAACTCAAAAAGATACAGCCACCCCAATGTTTGGGACGCCTCTGTTTACAAGAACCTCGTTTACCGTACAAGTTCAATATCACAGAAAGTGAAAAATGGATAAAGAACTTGTGGTACTTACGTACAATGCAGTATCACTCAGCAGTGAAATCTATGTCATCAGGCCCGTAGCAGCACAATGAGTGGATTCAGGTACGATGATTCTAACTGAAATAAGTCACACAGAAAAAGAAACATCATAAGATATCAGTAATACACGGAATGTAAACTTGGCTACACAGGAACTGAATTACAGAACAGAACAGGGTCTCAAATTTAGAAAACCAACTTATGCTTGTTTAAGGGTAAAGGTGAGTTGGGGTGCTGCATAAAACCAGAGATTGAAATGAGCACAGATAAAGTTCCTTAAGCCAAATATGGAATAGACAAGAGCTACTCCTTGCTCAACGAAATGGACTCAACACCGCATATTAAACGCCTAAGAATGTACCTGACTCTTAAGTATCTTAAAACCTATGGATTGCTATGTCTCCGAAAGAGAATCAAGCATGTGTACAGGGACATAAACGCAGCAGTGATAGGATTGGAGAGGTTCGGTGAGCAAATGAAGACCCTTTGAAGTCATATTGCATGGTACCCATTCCACGGGTTTCAACTACCCAGGTTTAAGGTATTCTTCCTTCAGCTAAAACATGCATGTGGAACCTAGAGTATGATCAACCATGTGATCGGGAGACGTGTTCAAATATGTCTCAGTTTTCGTACCCTGGTACTCGGGTGCAACATTCCAGACGCTTTACTAACACTCTCCCGACTTGGAGAGTCAGTCCCTTTAACCTCCTGTTTGGCCCAGTTTGCAATTTCTGCGGAAGATGAACAGGAATAGCGAGAACCAATGAGAGACTAGCTGGAGGTGTCTGGACGGGCAAATTTAACTCTCATTTCCCACCAGGAAGAGGAAATAACCAAAGGCTCAGCGTGCCGTGCCGGAACCAGATTAGGGCCTGAAGCCATCCTGCGGTGTTGCGGCCAGCTCACAAGAAAACGAGTTGAAGAAAGGAGCTCAGGGGCACTGTAATTCACAAACCTGCAGAGTTATAAATGACAACTATCGTCCAAAAATATACTGAAGTAAGGCTGCCAAGAGGACTTGAAAGCGGGGCAGAATTGCAGGAAACCGATTTCAGGAGGTAGACTGGAATTGCATTGAAAGCATAGGAAAAGAGGCAGAACGTCCACAATGATGCACTTGGCCAAAAAGGGCGTATGCGTTTTTTCCTGAATATATTCAGGAAAAAACGCATACGCCCTTTTTGGCCAACCAAGCAAGCTTGCAAAGGAAATCTGCACTACAATGAAGTCTCACTTCCCCCCCCCCCCGCCGGTCAAAAGGGCCATCTGAAAAAAGTGTAAAATCCAGAAAGGCAGGACAGGCCATGGAGAACTGGGAGCCTTGTTATGCTGATGGGCGGGATGTAAATTGCCAACAGACACTCGGGAGAAGTGTATGGTGTTTCCTGAAACATCTAAAAAACAAAGCAACAGAGCCTAGGGCACTTCCACTTATGGTCCTATAGCTTAGGGAAATTAAAATCAAAAAGACACAGCCACCCCAATGTTTGGGACGCCTCTGTTTACAAGAACCTCGTTTACCGTACAAGTTCAATATCACAGAAAGTGAAAAATGGATAAAGAACTTGTGGTACTTACGTACAATGCAGTATCACTCAGCAGTGAAATCTATGCCATCAGGCCCGTAGCAGCACAATGAGTGGATTCAGGTACGATGATTCTAACTGAAATAAGTCACACAGAAAAAGAAACATCATAAGATATCAGTAATACACGGAATGTAAACTTGGCTACACAGGAACTGAATTACAGAACAGAACAGGGTCTCAAATTTAGAAAACCAACTTATGCTTGTTTAAGGGTAAAGGTGAGTTGGGGTGCTGCATAAAACCAGAGATTGAAATGAGCACAGATAAAGTTCCTTAAGCCAAATATGGAATAGACAAGAGCTACTCCTTGCTCAACGAAATGGACTCAACACCCCATATTAAACGCCTAAGAATGTACCTGACTCTTAAGTATCTTAAAACCTATGGATTGCTATGTCTCCGAAAGAGAATCAAACATGTGTACAGGGACATAAACGCAGCAGTGATAGGATTGGAGAGGTTCGGTGAGCAAATGAAGACCCTTTGAAGTCATATTGCATGGTACCCATTCCACGGGTTTCAACTACCCAGGTTTAAGGTATTCTTCCTTCAGCTAAAACATGCATGTGGAACCTAGAGTATGATCAACCATGTGATCGGGAGACGTGTTCAAATATGTCTCAGTTTTCGTACCCTGGTACTCGGGTGCAACATTCCAGACGCTTTACTAACACTCTCCCGACTTGGAGAGTCAGTCCCTTTAACCTCCTGTTTGGCCCAGTTTGCAATTTCTGCGGAAGATGAACAGGAATAGCGAGAACCAATGAGAGACTAGCTGGAGGTGTCTGGACGGGCAAATTTAACTCTCATTTCCCACCAGGAAGAGGAAATAACCAAAGGCTCAGCGTGCCGTGCCGGAACCAGATTAGGGCCTGAAGCCATCCTGCGGTGTTGCGGCCAGCTCACAAGAAAACGAGTTGAAGAAAGGAGCTCAGGGGCACTGCAATTCACAAACCTGCAGAGTTATAAATGACAACTATCGTCCAAAAATATACTGAAGTAAGGCTGCCAAGAGGACTTGAAAGCGGGGCAGAATTGCAGGAAACCGATTTCAGGAGGTAGACTGGAATTGCATTGAAAGCATAGGAAAAGAGGCAGAACGTCCACAATGATGCACTTGGCCAAAAAGGGCGTATGCGTTTTTTCCTGAATATATTCAGGAAAAAACGCATACGCCCTTTTTGGCCAACCAAGCAAGCTTGCAAAGGAAATCTGCACTACAATGAAGTCTCACTTCCCCCCGGTCAAAAGGGCCATATGAAAAAAGTGTAAAATCCAGAAAGGCAGGACAGGCCATGGAGAACTGGGAGCCTAGTTATGCTGATGGGCGGGATGTAAATTGCCAACAGACACTCGGGAGAAGTGTATGGTGTTTCCTGAAACATCTAAAAAACAAAGCAACAGAGCCTAGGGCACTTCCACTTATGGTCCTATAGCTTAGGGAAATTAAACTCAAAAAGATACAGCCACCCCAATGTTTGGGACGCCTCTGTTTACAAGAACCTCGTTTACCGTACAAGTTCAATATCACAGAAAGTGAAAAATGGATAAAGAACTTGTGGTACTTACGTACAATGCAGTATCACTCAGCAGTGAAATCTATGTCATCAGTCCCGTAGCAGCACAATGAGTGGATTCAGGTACGATGATTCTAACTGAAATAAGTCACACAGAAAAAGAAACATCATAAGATATCAGTAATACACGGAATGTAAACTTGGCTACACAGGAACTGAATTACAGAACAGAACAGGGTCTCAAATTTAGAAAACCAACTTATGCTTGTTTAAGGGTAAAGGTGAGTTGGGGTGCTGCATAAAACCAGAGATTGAAATGAGCACAGATAAAGTTCCTTAAGCCAAATATGGAATAGACAAGAGCTACTCCTTGCTCAACGAAATGGACTCAACACCGCATATTAAACGCCTAAGAATGTACCTGACTCTTAAGTATCTTAAAACCTATGGATTGCTATGTCTCCGAAAGAGAATCAAGCATGTGTACAGGGACATAAACGCAGCAGTGATAGGATTGGAGAGGTTCGGTGAGCAAATGAAGACCCTTTGAAGTCATATTGCATGGTACCCATTCCACGGGTTTCAACTACCCAGGTTTAAGGTATTCTTCCTTCAGCTAAAACATGCATGTGGAACCTAGAGTATGATCAACCATGTGATCGGGAGACGTGTTCAAATATGTCTCAGTTTTCGTACCCTGGTACTCGGGTGCAACATTCCAGACGCTTTACTAACACTCTCCCGACTTGGAGAGTCAGTCCCTTTAACCTCCTGTTTGGCCCAGTTTGCAATTTCTGCGGAAGATGAACAGGAATAGCGAGAACCAATGAGAGACTAGCTGGAGGTGTCTGGACGGGCAAATTTAACTCTCATTTCCCACCAGGAAGAGGAAATAACCAAAGGCTCAGCGTGCCGTGCCGGAACCAGATTAGGGCCTGAAGCCATCCTGCGGTGTTGCGGCCAGCTCACAAGAAAACGAGTTGAAGAAAGGAGCTCAGGGGCACTGTAATTCACAAACCTGCAGAGTTATAAATGACAACTATCGTCCAAAAATATACTGAAGTAAGGCTGCCAAGAGGACTTGAAAGCGGGGCAGAATTGCAGGAAACCGATTTCAGGAGGTAGACTGGAATTGCATTGAAAGCATAGGAAAAGAGGCAGAACGTCCACAATGATGCACTTGGCCAAAAAGGGCGTATGCGTTTTTTCCTGAATATATTCAGGAAAAAACGCATACGCCCTTTTTGGCCAACCAAGCAAGCTTGCAAAGGAAATCTGCACTACAATGAAGTCTCACTTCCCTCTGGTCAAAAGGGCCATCTGAAAAAAGTGTAAAATCCAGAAAGGCAGAACAGGCCATGGAGAACTGGGAGCCTTGTTATGCTGATGGGCGGGATGTAAACTGCCAACAGACACTCGGGAGAAGTGTATGGTGTTTCCTGAAACATCTAAAAAAAAAGCAACAGAGCCTAGGGCACTTCCACTTATGGTCCTATAGCTTAGGGAAATTAAAATCAAAAAGATACAGCCACCCCAATGTTTGGGACGCCTCTGTTTACAAGAACCTCGTTTACCGTACAAGTTCAATATCACAGAAAGTGAAAAATGGATAAAGAACTTGTGGTACTTACGTACAATGCAGTATCACTCAGCAGTGAAATCTATGTCATCAGGCCCGTAGCAGCACAATGAGTGGATTCAGGTACGATGATTCTAACTGAAATAAGTCACACAGAAAAAGAAACATCATAAGATATCAGTAATACACGGAATGTAAACTTGGCTACACAGGAACTGAATTACAGAACAGAACAGGGTCTCAAATTTAGAAAACCAACTTATGCTTGTTTAAGGGTAAAGGTGAGTTGGGGTGCTGCATAAAACCAGAGATTGAAATGAGCACAGATAAAGTTCCTTAAGCCAAATATGGAATAGACAAGAGCTACTCCTTGCTCAACGAAATGGACTCAACACCCCATATTAAACGCCTAAGAATGTACCTGACTCTTAAGTATCTTAAAACCTATGGATTGCTATGTCTCCGAAAGAGAATCAAGCATGTGTACAGGGACATAAACGCAGCAGTGATAGGATTGGAGAGGTTCGGTGAGCAAATGAAGACCCTTTGAAGTCATATTGCATGGTACCCATTCCACGGGTTTCAACTACCCATGTTTAAGGTATTCTTCCTTCAGCTAAAACATGCATGTGGAACCTAGAGTATGATCAACCATGTGATCGGGAGACGTGTTCAAATATGTCTCAGTTTTCGTACCCTGGTACTCGGGTGCAACATTCCAGACGCTTTACTAACACTCTCCCGACTTGGAGAGTCAGTCCCTTTAACCTCCTGTTTGGCCCAGTTTGCAATTTCTGCGGAAGATGAACAGGAATAGCGAGAACCAATGAGAGACTAGCTGGAGGTGTCTGGACGGGCAAATTTAACTCTCATTTCCCACCAGGAAGAGGAAATAACCAAAGGCTCAGCGTGCCGTGCCAGAACCAGATTAGGGCCTGAAGCCATCCTGCGGTGTTGCGGCCAGCTCACAAGAAAGCGAGTTGAAGAAAGGAGCTCAGGGGCACTGTAATTCACAAACCTGCAGAGTTATAAATGACAGCTATCGTCCAAAAATATACTGAAGTAAGGCTGCCAAGAGGACTTGAAAGCGGGGCAGAATTGCAGGAAACCGATTTCAGGAGGTAGACTGGAATTGCATTGAAAGCATAGGAAAAGAGGCAGAACGTCCACAATGATGCACTTGGCCAAAAAGGGCGTATGCGTTTTTTCCTGAATATATTCAGGAAAAAACGCATACGCCCTTTTTGGCCAACCAAGCAAGCTTGCAAAGGAAATCTGCACTACAATGAAGTCTCACTTCCCCCCGGTCAAAAGGGCCATCTGAAAAAAGTGTAAAATCCAGAAAGGCAGGACAGGCCATGGAGAACTGGGAGCCTTGTTATGCTGATGGGCGGGATGTAAATTGCCAACAGACACTCGGGAGAAGTGTATGGTGTTTCCTGAAACATCTAAAAAACAAAGCAACAGAGCCTAGGGCACTTCCACTTATGGTCCTATAGCTTAGGGAAATTAAAATCAAAAAGACACAGCCACCCCAATGTTTGGGACGCCTCTGTTTACAAGAACCTCGTTTACCGTACAAGTTCAATATCACAGAAAGTGAAAAATGGATAAAGAACTTGTGGTACTTACGTACAATGCAGTATCACTCAGCAGTGAAATCTATGTCATCAGGCCCGTAGCAGCACAATGAGTGGATTCAGGTACGATGATTCTAACTGAAATAAGTCACACAGAAAAAGAAACATCATAAGATATCAGTAATACACGGAATGTAAACTTGGCTACACAGGAACTGAATTACAGAACAGAACAGGGTCTCAAATTTAGAAAACCAACTTATGCTTGTTTAAGGGTAAAGGTGAGTTGGGGTGCTGCATAAAACCAGAGATTGAAATGAGCACAGATAAAGTTCCTTAAGCCAAATATGGAATAGACAAGAGCTACTCCTTGCTCAACGAAATGGACTCAACACCCCATATTAAACGCCTAAGAATGTACCTGACTCTTAATTATCTTAAAACCTATGGATTGCTATGTCTCCGAAAGAGAATCAAGCATGTGTACAGGGACATAAACGCAGCAGTGATAGGATTGGAGAGGTTCGGTGAGCAAATGAAGACCCTTTGAAGTCATATTGCATGGTACCCATTCCACGGGTTTCAACTACCCAGGTTTAAGGTATTCTTCCTTCAGCTAAAACATGCATGTGGAACCTAGAGTATGATCAACCATGTGATCGGGAGACGTGTTCAAATATGTCTCAGTTTTCGTACCCTGGTACTCGGGTGCAACATTCCAGACGCTTTACTAACACTCTCCCGACTTGGAGAGTCAGTCCCTTTAACCTCCTGTTTGGCCCAGTTTGCAATTTCTGCGGAAGATGAACAGGAATAGCGAGAACCAATGAGAGACTAGCTGGAGGTGTCTGGACGGGCAAATTTAACTCTCATTTCCCACCAGGAAGAGGAAATAACCAAAGGCTCAGCGTGCCGTGCCGGAACCAGATTAGGGCCTGAAGCCATCCTGCGGTGTTGCGGCCAGCTCACAAGAAAGCGAGTTGAAGAAAGGAGCTCAGGGGCACTGTAATTCACAAACCTGCAGAGTTATAAATGACAGCTATCGTCCAAAAATATACTGAAGTAAGGCTGCCAAGAGGACTTGAAAGCGGGGCAGAATTGCAGGAAACCGATTTCAGGAGGTAGACTGGAATTGCATTGAAAGCATAGGAAAAGAGGCAGAACGTCCACAATGATGCACTTGGCCAAAAAGGGCGTATGCGTTTTTTCCTGAATATATTCAGGAAAAAACGCATACGCCCTTTTTGGCCAACCAAGCAAGCTTGCAAAGGAAATCTGCACTACAATGAAGTCTCACTTCCCCCTGGTCAAAAGGGCCATCTGAAAAAAGTGTAAAATCCAGAAAGGCAGGACAGGCCATGGAGAACTGGGAGCCTTGTTATGCTGATGGGCGGGATGTAAACTGCCAACAGACACTCGGGAGAAGTGTATGGTGTTTCCTGAAACATCTAAAAAACAAAGCAACAGAGCCTAGGGCACTTCCACTTATGGTCCTATAGCTTAGGGAAATTAAAATCAAAAAGATACAGCCACCCCAATGTTTGGGACGCCTCTGTTTACAAGAACCTCGTTTACCGTACAAGTTCAATATCACAGAAAGTGAAAAATGGATAAAGAACTTGTGGTACTTACGTACAATGCAGTATCACTCAGCAGTGAAATCTATGTCATCAGGCCCGTAGCAGCACAATGAGTGGATTCAGGTACGATGATTCTAACTGAAATAAGTCACACAGAAAAAGAAACATCATAAGATATCAGTAATACACGGAATGTAAACTTGGCTACACAGGAACTGAATTACAGAACAGAACAGGGTCTCAAATTTAGAAAACCAACTTATGCTTGTTTAAGGGTAAAGGTGAGTTGGGGTGCTGCATAAAACCAGAGATTGAAATGAGCACAGATAAAGTTCCTTAAGCCAAATATGGAATAGACAAGAGCTACTCCTTGCTCAACGAAATGGACTCAACACCCCATATTAAACGCCTAAGAATGTACCTGACTCTTAAGTATCTTAAAACCTATGGATTGCTATGTCTCCGAAAGAGAATCAAGCATGTGTACAGGGACATAAACGCAGCAGTGATAGGATTGGAGAGGTTCGGTGAGCAAATGAAGACCCTTTGAAGTCATATTGCATGGTACCCATTCCACGGGTTTCAACTACCCAGGTTTAAGGTATTCTTCCTTCAGCTAAAACATGCATGTGGAACCTAGAGTATGATCAACCATGTGATCGGGAGACGTGTTCAAATATGTCTCAGTTTTCGTACCCTGGTACTCGGGTGCAACATTCCAGACGCTTTACTAACACTCTCCCGACTTGGAGAGTCAGTCCCTTTAACCTCCTGTTTGGCCCAGTTTGCAATTTCTGCGGAAGATGAACAGGAATAGCGAGAACCAATGAGAGACTAGCTGGAGGTGTCTGGACGGGCAAATTTAACTCTCATTTCCCACCAGGAAGAGGAAATAACCAAAGGCTCAGCGTGCCGTGCCGGAACCAGATTAGGGCCTGAAGCCATCCTGCGGTGTTGCGGCCAGCTCACAAGAAAGCGAGTTGAAGAAAGGAGCTCAGGGGCACTGTAATTCACAAACCTGCATAGTTATAAATGACAGCTATCGTCCAAAAATATACTGAAGTAAGGCTGCCAAGAGGACTTGAAAGCGGGGCAGAATTGCAGGAAACCGATTTCAGGAGGTAGACTGGAATTGCATTGAAAGCATAGGAAAAGAGGCAGAACGTCCACAATGATGCACTTGGCCAAAAAGGGCGTATGCGTTTTTTCCTGAATATATTCAGGAAAAAACGCATACGCCCTTTTTGGCCAACCAAGCAAGCTTGCAAAGGAAATCTGCACTACAATGAAGTCTCACTTCCCCCCGGTCAAAAGGGCCATCTGAAAAAAGTGTAAAATCCAGAAAGGCAGGACAGGCCATGGAGAACTGGGAGCCTTGTTATGCTGATGGGCGGGATGTAAATTGCCAACAGACACTCGGGAGAAGTGTATGGTGTTTCCTGAAACATCTAAAAAACAAAGCAACAGAGCCTAGGGCACTTCCACTTATGGTCCTATAGCTTAGGGAAATTAAAATCAAAAAGACACAGCCACCCCAATGTTTGGGACGCCTCTGTTTACAAGAACCTCGTTTACCGTACAAGTTCAATATCACAGAAAGTGAAAAATGGATAAAGAACTTGTGGTACTTACGTACAATGCAGTATCACTCAGCAGTGAAATCTATGTCATCAGGCCCGTAGCAGCACAATGAGTGGATTCAGGTACGATGATTCTAACTGAAATAAGTCACACAGAAAAAGAAACATCATAAGATATCAGTAATACACGGAATGTAAACTTGGCTACACAGGAACTGAATTACAGAACAGAACAGGGTCTCAAATTTAGAAAACCAACTTATGCTTGTTTAAGGGTAAAGGTGAGTTGGGGTGCTGCATAAAACCAGAGATTGAAATGAGCACAGATAAAGTTCCTTAAGCCAAATATGGAATAGACAAGAGCTACTCCTTGCTCAACGAAATGGACTCAACACCGCATATTAAACGCCTAAGAATGTACCTGACTCTTAAGTATCTTAAAACCTATGGATTGCTATGTCTCCGAAAGAGAATCAAGCATGTGTACAGGGACATAAACACAGCAGTGATAGGATTGGAGAGGTTCGGTGAGCAAATGAAGACCCTTTGAAGTCATATTGCATGGTACCCATTCCACGGGTTTCAACTACCCAGGTTTAAGGTATTCTTCCTTCAGCTAAAACATGCATGTGGAACCTAGAGTATGATCAACCATGTGATCGGGAGACGTGTTCAAATATGTCTCAGTTTTCGTACCCTGGTACTCGGGTGCAACATTCCAGACGCTTTACTAACACTCTCCCGACTTGGAGAGTCAGTCCCTTTAACCTCCTGTTTGGCCCAGTTTGCAATTTCTGCGGAAGATGAACAGGAATAGCGAGAACCAATGAGAGACTAGCTGGAGGTGTCTGGACGGGCAAATTTAACTCTCATTTCCCACCAGGAAGAGGAAATAACCAAAGGCTCAGCGTGCCGTGCCGGAACCAGATTAGGGCCTGAAGCCATCCTGCGGTGTTGCGGCCAGCTCACAAGAAAACGAGTTGAAGAAAGGAGCTCAGGGGCACTGTAATTCACAAACCTGCAGAGTTATAAATGACAACTATCGTCCAAAAATATACTGAAGTAAGGCTGCCAAGAGGACTTGAAAGCGGGGCAGAATTGCAGGAAACCGATTTCAGGAGGTAGACTGGAATTGCATTGAAAGCATAGGAAAAGAGGCAGAACGTCCACAATGATGCACTTGGCCAAAAAGGGCGTATGCGTTTTTTCCTGAATATATTCAGGAAAAAACGCATACGCCCTTTTTGGCCAACCAAGCAAGCTTGCAAAGGAAATCTGCACTACAATGAAGTCTCACTTACCCCCGGTCAAAAGGGCCATCTGAAAAAAGTGTAAAATCCAGAAAGGCAGGACAGGCCATGGAGAACTGGGAGCCTTGTTATGCTGATGGGCGGGATGTAAACTGCCAACAGACACTCGGGAGAAGTGTATGGTGTTTCCTGAAACATCTAAAAAACAAAGCAACAGAGCCTAGGCCACTTCCACTTATGGTCCTATAGCTTAGGGAAATTAAAATCAAAAAGACACAGCCACCCCAATGTTTGGGACGCCTCTGTTTACAAGAACCTCGTTTACCGTACAAGTTCAATATCACAGAAAGTGAAAAATGGATAAAGAACTTGTGGTACTTACGTACAATGCAGTATCACTCAGCAGTGAAATCTATGCCATCAGGCCCATAGCAGCACAATGAGTGGATTCAGGTACGATGATTCTAACTGAAATAAGTCACACAGAAAAAGAAACATCATAAGATATCAGTAATACACGGAATGTCAACTTGGCTACACAGGAACTGAATTACAGAACAGAACAGGGTCTCAAATTTAGAAAACCAACTTATGCTTGTTTAAGGGTAAAGGTGAGTTGGGGTGCTGCGTAAAACCAGAGATTGAAATGAGCACAGATAAAGTTCCTTAAGCCAAATATGGAATAGACAAGAGCTACTCCTTGCTCAACGAAATGGACTCAACACCGCATATTAAACGCCTAAGAATGTACCTGACTCTTAAGTATCTTAAAACCTATGGATTGCTATGTCTCTGAAAGAGAATCAAGCATGTGTACAGGGACATAAACGCAGCAGTGATAGGATTGGAGAGGTTCGGTGAGCAAATGAAGACCCTTTGAAGTCATATTGCATGGTACCCATTCCACGGGTTTCAACTACCCAGGTTTAAGGTATTCTTCCTTCAGCTAAAACATGCATGTGGAACCTAGAGTATGATCAACCATGTGATCGGGAGACGTGTTCAAATATGTCTCAGTTTTCGTACCCTGGTACTCGGGTGCAACATTCCAGACGCTTTACTAACACTCTCCCCACTTGGAGAGTCAGCGCCTTTAACCTCCTGTTTGGCCCAGTTTGCAATTTCTGCGGAAGATGAACAGGAATAGCGAGAACCAATGAGAGACTAGCTGGAGGTGTCTGGACGGGCAAATTTAACTCTCATTTCCCACCAGGAAGAGGAAATAACCAAAGGCTCAGCGTGCCGTGCCGGAACCAGATTAGGGCCTGAAGCCATCCTGCGGTGTTGCGGCCAGCTCACAAGAAAACGAGTTGAAGAAAGGAGCTCAGGGGCACTGTAATTCACAAACCTGCAGAGTTATAAATGACAACTATCGTCCAAAAATATACTGAAGTAAGGCTGCCAAGAGGACTTGAAAGCGGGGCAGAATTGCAGGAAACCGATTTCAGGAGGTAGACTGGAATTGCATTGAAAGCATAGGAAAAGAGGCAGAACGTCCACAATGATGCACTTGGCCAAAAAGGGCGTATGCGTTTTTTCCTGAATATATTCAGGAAAAAACGCATACGCCCTTTTTGGCCAACCAAGCAAGCTTGCAAAGGAAATCTGCACTACAATGAAGTCTCACTTCCCCCCGGTCACAAGGGCCATCTGAAAAAAGTGTAAAATCCAGAAAGGCAGGACAGGCCATGGAGAACTGGGAGCCTTGTTATGCTGATGGGCGGGATGTAAACTGCCAACAAACACTCGGGAGAAGTGTATGGTGTTTCCTGAAACATCTAAAAAACAAAGCAACAGAGCCTAGGCCACTTCCACTTATGGTCCTATAGCTTAGGGAAATTAAAATCAAAAAGACACAGCCACCCCAATGTTTGGGACGCCTCTGTTTACAAGAACCTCGTTTACCGTACAAGTTCAATATCACAGAAAGTGAAAAATGGATAAAGAACTTGTGGTACTTACGTACAATGCAGTATCACTCAGCAGTGAAATCTATGCCATCAGGCCCGTAGCAGCACAATGAGTGGATTCAGGTACGATGATTCTAACTGAAATAAGTCACACAGAAAAAGAAACATCATAAGATATCTGTAATACACGGAATGTAAACTTGGCTACACAGGAACTGAATTACAGAACAGAACAGGGTCTCAAATTTAGAAAACCAACTTATGCTTGTTTAAGGGTAAAGGTGAGCTGGGGTGCTGCGTAAAACCAGAGATTGAAATGAGCACAGATAAAGTTCCTTAAGCCAAATATGGAATAGACAAGAGCTAATCCTTGCTCAACGAAATGGACTCAACACCGCATATTAAACGCCTAAGAATGTACCTGACTCTTAAGTATCTTAAAACCTATGGATTGCTATGTCTCTGAAAGAGAATCAAGCATGTGTACAGGGACATAAACGCAGCAGTGATAGGATTGGAGAGGTTCGGTGAGCAAATGAAGACCCTTTGAAGTCATATTGCATGGTACCCATTCCACGGGTTTCAACTACCCAGGTTTAAGGTATTCTTCCTTCAGCTAAAACATGCATGTGGAACCTAGAGTATGATCAACCATGTGATCGGGAGACGTGTTCAAATATGTCTCAGTTTTCGTACCCTGGTACTCGGGTGCAACATTCCAGACGCTTTACTAACACTCTCCCCACTTGGAGAGTCAGCGCCTTTAACCTCCTGTTTGGCCCAGTTTGCAATTTCTGCGGAAGATGAACAGGAATAGCGAGAACCAATGAGAGACTAGCTGGAGGTGTCTGGACGGGCAAATTTAACTCTCATTTCCCACCAGGAAGAGGAAATAACCAAAGGCTCAGCGTGCCGTGCCGGAACCAGATTAGGGCCTGAAGCCATCCTGCGGTGTTGCGGCCAGCTCACAAGAAAACGAGTTGAAGAAAGGAGCTCAGGGGCACTGTAATTCACAAACCTGCAGAGTTATAAATGACAACTATCGTCCAAAAATATACTGAAGTAAGGCTGCCAAGAGGACTTGAAAGCGGGGCAGAATTGCAGGAAACCGATTTCAGGAGGTAGACTGGAATTGCATTGAAAGCATAGGAAAAGAGGCAGAACGTCCACAATGATGCACTTGGCCAAAAAGGGCGTATGCGTTTTTTCCTGAATATATTCAGGAAAAAACGCATACGCCCTTTTTGGCCAACCAAGCAAGCTTGCAAAGGAAATCTGCACTACAATGAAGTCTCACTTCTCCCCGGTCAAAAGGGCCATCTGAAAAAAGTGTAAAATCCAGAAAGGCAGGACAGGCCATGGAGAACTGGGAGCCTTGTTATGCTGATGGGCGGGATGTAAACTGCCAACAGACACTCGGGAGAAGTGTATGGTGTTTCCTGAAACATCTAAAAAACAAAGCAACAGAGCCTAGGGCACTTCCACTTATGGTCCTATAGCTTAGGGAAATTAAAATCAAAAAGACACAGCCACCCCAATGTTTGGGACGCCTCTGTTTACAAGAACCTCGTTTACCGTACAAGTTCAATATCACAGAAAGTGAAAAATGGATAAAGAACTTGTGGTACTTACGTACAATGCAGTATCACTCAGCAGTGAAATCTATGTCATCAGGCCCGTAGCAGCACAATGAGTGGATTCAGGTACGATGATTCTAACTGAAATAAGTCACACAGAAAAAGAAACATCATAAGATATCAGTAATACACGGAATGTAAACTTGGCTACACAGGAACTGAATTACAGAACAGAACAGGGTCTCAAATTTAGAAAACCAACTTATGCTTGTTTAAGGGTAAAGGTGAGTTGGGGTGCTGCGTAAAACCAGAGATTGAAATGAGCACAGATAAAGTTCCTTAAGCCAAATATGGAATAGACAAGAGCTACTCCTTGCTCAACGAAATGGACTCAACAGCGCATATTAAACGCCTAAGAATGTACCTGACTCTTAAGTATCTTAAAACCTATGGATTGCTATGTCTCCGAAAGAGAATCAAGCATGTGTACAGGGACATAAACGCAGCAGTGATAGGATTGGAGAGGTTCGGTGAGCAAATGAAGACCCTTTGAAGTCATATTGCATGGTACCCATTCCACGGGTTTCAACTACCCAGGTTTAAGGTATTCTTCCTTCAGCTAAAACATGCATGTGGAACCTAGAGTATGATCAACCATGTGATCGGGAGACGTGTTCAAATATGTCTCAGTTTTCGTACCCTGGTACTCGGGTGCAACATTCCAGACGCTTTACTAACACTCTCCCCACTTGGAGAGTCAGTCCCTTTAACCTCCTGTTTGGCCCAGTTTGCAATTTCTGCGGAAGATGAACAGGAATAGCGAGAACCAATGAGAGACTAGCTGGAGGTGTCTGGACGGGCAAATTTAACTCTCATTTCCCACCAGGAAGAGGAAATAACCAAAGGCTCAGCGTGCCGTGCCGGAACCAGATTAGGGCCTGAAGCCATCCTGCGGTGTTGCGGCCAGCTCACAAGAAAACGAGTTGAAGAAAGGAGCTCAGGGGCACTGTAATTCACAAACCTGCAGAGTTATAAATGACAACTATCGTCCAAAAATATACTGAAGTAAGGCTGCCAAGAGGACTTGAAAGCGGGGCAGAATTGCAGGAAACCGATTTCAGGAGGTAGACTGGAATTGCATTGAAAGCATAGGAAAAGAGGCAGAACGTCCACAATGATGCACTTGGCCAAAAAGGGTGTATGCGTTTTTTCCTGAATATATTCAGGAAAAAACGCATACGCCCTTTTTGGCCAACCAAGCAAGCTTGCAAAGGAAATCTGCACTACAATGAAGTCTCACTTCCCCCCGGTCAAAAGGGCCATCTGAAAAAAGTGTAAAATCCAGAAAGGCAGGACAGGCCATGGAGAACTGGGAGCCTTGTTATGCTGATGGGCGGGATGTAAATTGCCAACAGACACTCGGGAGAAGTGTATGGTGTTTCCTGAAACATCTAAAAAACAAAGCAACAGAGCCTAGGGCACTTCCACTTATGGTCCTATAGCTTAGGGAAATTAAAATCAAAAAGACACAGCCACCCCAATGTTTGGGACGCCTCTGTTTACAAGAACCTCGTTTACCGTACAAGTTCAATATCACAGAAAGTGAAAAATGGATAAAGAACTTGTGGTACTTACGTACAATGCAGTATCACTCAGCAGTGAAATCTATGTCATCAGGCCCGTAGCAGCACAATGAGTGGATTCAGGTACGATGATTCTAACTGAAATAAGTCACACAGAAAAAGAAACATCATAAGATATCAGTAATACACGGAATGTAAACTTGGCTACACAGGAACTGAATTACAGAACAGAACAGGGTCTCAAATTTAGAAAACCAACTTATGCTTGTTTAAGGGTAAAGGTGAGTTGGGGTGCTGCATAAAACCAGAGATTGAAATGAGCACAGATAAAGTTCCTTAAGCCAAATATGGAATAGACAAGAGCTACTCCTTGCTCAACGAAATGGACTCAACACCGCATATTAAACGCCTAAGAATGTACCTGACTCTTAAGTATCTTAAAACCTATGGATTGCTATGTCTCCGAAAGAGAATCAAGCATGTGTACAGGGACATAAACGCAGCAGTGATAGGATTGGAGAGGTTCGGTGAGCAAATGAAGACCCTTTGAAGTCATATTGCATGGTACCCATTCCACGGGTTTCAACTACCCAGGCTTAAGGTATTCTTCCTTCAGCTAAAACATGCATGTGGAACCTAGAGTATGATCAACCATGTGATCGGGAGACGTGTTCAAATATGTCTCAGTTTTCGTACCCTGGTACTCGGGTGCAACATTCCAGACCCTTTGCTAACACTCTCCCGACTTGGAGAGTCAGCGCCTTTAACCTCCTGTTTGGCCCAGTTTGCAATTTCTGCGGAAGATGAACAGGAATAGCGAGAACCAATGAGAGACTAGCTGGAGGTGTCTGGACGGGCAAATTTAACTCTCATTTCCCACCAGGAAGAGGAAATAACCAAAGGCTCAGCGTGCCGTGTCGGAACCAGATTAGGGCCTGAAGCCATCCTGCGGTGTTGCGGCCAGCTCACAAGAAAACGAGTTGAAGAAAGGAGCTCAGGGGCACTGTAATTCACAAACCTGCAGAGTTATAAATGACAACTATCGTCCAAAAATATACTGAAGTAAGGCTGCCAAGAGGACTTGAAAGCGGGGCAGAATTGCAGGAAACCGATTTCAGGAGGTAGACTGGAATTGCATTGAAAGCATAGGAAAAGAGGCAGAACGTCCACAATGATGCACTTGGCCAAAAAGGGTGTATGCGTTTTTTCCTGAATATATTCAGGAAAAAACGCATACGCCCTTTTTGGCCAACCAAGCAAGCTTGCAAAGGAAATCTGCACTACAATGAAGTCTCACTTCCCCCCGGTCAAAAGGGCCATCTGAAAAAAGTGTAAAATCCAGAAAGGCAGGACAGGCCATGGAGAACTGGGAGCCTTGTTATGCTGATGGGCGGGATGTAAATTGCCAACAGACACTCGGGAGAAGTGTATGGTGTTTCCTGAAACATCTAAAAAACAAAGCAACAGAGCCTAGGGCACTTCCACTTATGGTCCTATAGCTTAGGGAAATTAAAATCAAAAAGACACAGCCACCCCAATGTTTGGGACGCCTCTGTTTACAAGAACCTCGTTTACCGTACAAGTTCAATATCACAGAAAGTGAAAAATGGATAAAGAACTTGTGGTACTTACGTACAATGCAGTATCACTCAGCAGTGAAATCTATGCCATCAGGCCCGTAGCAGCACAATGAGTGGATTCAGGTACGATGATTCTAACTGAAATAAGTCACACAGAAAAAGAAACATCATAAGATATCAGTAATACACGGAATGTAAACTTGGCTACACAGAAACTGAATTACAGAACAGAACAGGGTCTCAAATTTAGAAAACCAACTTATGCTTGTTTAAGGGTAAAGGTGAGTTGGGGTGCTGCATAAAACCAGAGATTGAAATGAGCACAGATAAAGTTCCTTAAGCCAAATATGGAATAGACAAGAGCTACTCCTTGCTCAACGAAATGGACTCAACACCGCATATTAAACGCCTAAGAATGTACCTGACTCTTAAGTATCTTAAAACCTATGGATTGCTATGTCTCCGAAAGAGAATCAAGCATGTGTACAGGGACATAAACGCAGCAGTGATAGGATTGGAGAGGTTCGGTGAGCAAATGAAGACCCTTTGAAGTCATATTGCATGGTACCCATTCCACGGGTTTCAACTACCCAGGTTTAAGGTATTCTTCCTTCAGCTAAAACATGCATGTGGAACCTAGAGTATGATCAACCATGTGATCGGGAGACGTGTTCAAATATGTCTCAGTTTTCGTACCCTGGTACTCGGGTGCAACATTCCAGATGCTTTACTAACACTCTCCCCACTTGGAGAGTCAGCGCCTTTAACCTCCTGTTTGGCCCAGTTTGCAATTTCTGCGGAAGATGAACAGGAATAGCGAGAACCAATGAGAGACTAGCTGGAGGTGTCTGGACGGGCAAATTTAACTCTCATTTCCCACCAGGAAGAGGAAATAACCAAAGGCTCAGCGTGCCGTGCCGGAACCAGATTAGGGCCTGAAGCCATCCTGCGGTGTTGCGGCCAGCTCACAAGAAAACGAGTTGAAGAAAGGAGCTCAGGGGCACTGTAATTCACAAACCTGCAGAGTTATAAATGACAACTATCGTCCAAAAATATACTGAAGTAAGGCTGCCAAGAGGACTTGAAAGCGGGGCAGAATTGCAGGAAACCGATTTCAGGAGGTAGACTGGAATTGCATTGAAAGCATAGGAAAAGAGGCAGAACGTCCACAATGATGCACTTGGCCAAAAAGGGTGTATGCGTTTTTTCCTGAATATATTCAGGAAAAAACGCATACGCCCTTTTTGGCCAACCAAGCAAGCTTGCAAAGGAAATCTGCACTACAATGAAGTCTCACTTCCCCCCGGTCAAAAGGGCCATCTGAAAAAAGTGTAAAATCCAGAAAGGCAGGACAGGCCATGGAGAACTGGGAGCCTTGTTATGCTGATGGGCGGGATGTAAATTGCCAACAGACACTCGGGAGAAGTGTATGGTGTTTCCTGAAACATCTAAAAAACAAAGCAACAGAGCCTAGGGCACTTCCACTTATGGTCCTATAGCTTAGGGAAATTAAAATCAAAAAGATACAGCCACCCCAATGTTTGGGACGCCTCTGTTTACAAGAACCTCGTTTACCGTACAAGTTCAATATCACAGAAAGTGAAAAATGGATAAAGAACTTGTGGTACTTACGTACAATGCAGTATCACTCAGCAGTGAAATCTATGCCATCAGGCCCGTAGCAGCACAATGAGTGGATTCAGGTACGATGATTCTAACTGAAATAAGTCACACAGAAAAAGAAACATCATAAGATATCAGTAATACACGGAATGTAAACTTGGCTACACAGGAACTGAATTACAGAACAGAACAGGGTCTCAAATTTAGAAAACCAACTTATGCTTGTTTAAGGGTAAAGGTGAGTTGGGGTGCTGCATAAAACCAGAGATTGAAATGAGCACAGATAAAGTTCCTTAAGCCAAATATGGAATAGACAAGAGCTACTCCTTTCTCAACGAAATGGACTCAACACCGCATATTAAACGCCTAAGAATGTACCTGACTCTTAAGTATCTTAAAACGTATGGATTGCTATGTCTCCGAAAGAGAATCAAGCATGTGTACAGGGACATAAACGCAGCAGTGATAGGATTGGAGAGGTTCGGTGAGCAAATGAAGACCCTTTGAAGTCATATTGCATGGTACCCATTCCACGGGTTTCAACTACCCAGGTTTAAGGTATTCTTCCTTCAGCTAAAACATGCATGTGGAACCTAGAGTATGATCAACCATGTGATCGGGAGACGTGTTCAAATATGTCTCAGTTTTCGTACCCTGGTACTCGGGTGCAACATTCCAGACGCTTTACTAACACTCTCCCGACTTGGAGAGTCAGTCCCTTTAACCTCCTGTTTGGCCCAGTTTGCAATTTCTGCGGAAGATGAACAGGAATAGCGAGAACCAATGAGAGACTAGCTGGAGGTGTCTGGACGGGCAAATTTAACTCTCATTTCCCACCAGGAAGAGGAAATAACCAAAGGCTCAGCGTGCCGTGCCGGAACCAGATTAGGGCCTGAAGCCATCCTGCGGTGTTGCGGCCAGCTCACAAGAAAGCGAGTTGAAGAAAGGAGCTCAGGGGCACTGTAATTCACAAACCTGCAGAGTTATAAATGACAACTATTGTCCAATAATATACTGAAGTAAGGCTGCCAAGAGGACTTGAAAGCGGGGCAGAATTGCAGGAAACCGATTTCAGGAGGTAGACTGGAATTGCATTGAAAGCATAGGAAAAGAGGCAGAACGTCCACAATGATGCACTTGGCCAAAAAGGGCGTATGCGTTTTTCCTGAATATATTCAGGAAAAAACGCATACGCCCTTTTTGGCCAACCAAGCAAGCTTGCAAAGGAAATCTGCACTACAATGAAGTCTCACTTCCCCCCGGTCAAAAGGGCCATCTGAAAAAAGTGTAAAATCCAGAAAGGCAGGACAGGCCATGGAGAACTGGGAGCCTTGTTATGCTGATGGGCGGGATGTAAATTGCCAACAGACACTCGGGAGAAGTGTATGGTGTTTCCTGAAACATCTAAAAAACAAAGCAACAGACCCTAGGGCACTTCCACTTATGGTCCTATAGCTTAGGGAAATTAAAATCAAAAAGATACAGCCACCCCAATGTTTGGGACGCCTCTGTTTACAAGAACCTCGTTTACCGTACAAGTTCAATATCACAGAAAGTGAAAAATGGATAAAGAACTTGTGGTACTTACGTACAATGCAGTATCACTCAGCAGTGAAATCTATGTCATCAGGCCCGTAGCAGCACAATGAGTGGATTCAGGTACGATGATTCTAACTGAAATAAGTCACACAGAAAAAGAAACATCATAAGATATCAGTAATACACGGAATGTAAACTTGGCTACACAGGAACTGAATTACAGAACAGAACAGGGTCTCAAATTTAGAAAACCAACTTATGCTTGTTTAAGGGTAAAGGTGAGTTGGGGTGCTGCATAAAACCAGAGATTGAAATGAGCACAGATAAAGTTCCTTAAGCCAAATATGGAATAGACAAGAGCTACTCCTTGCTCAACGAAATGGACTCAACACCCCATATTAAACGCCTAAGAATGTACCTGACTCTTAAGTATCTTAAAACCTATGGATTGCTATGTCTCCGAAAGAGAATCAAGCATGTGTACAGGGACATAAACACAGCAGTGATAGGATTGGAGAGGTTCGGTGAGCAAATGAAGATCCTTTGAAGTCATATTGCATGGTACCCATTCCACGGGTTTCAACTACCCAGGTTTAAGGTATTCTTCCTTCAGCTAAAACATGCATGTGGAACCTAGAGTATGATCAACCATGTGATCGGGAGACGTGTTCAAATATGTCTCAGTTTTCATACCCTGGTACTCGGGTGCAACATTCCAGACGCTTTACTAACACTCTCCCGACTTGGAGAGTCAGTCCCTTTAACGTCCTGTTTGGCCCAGTTTGCAATTTCTGCGGAAGATGAACAGGAATAGCGAGAACCAATGAGAGACTAGCTGGAGGTGTCTGGACGGGCAAATTTAACTCTCATTTCCCACCAGGAAGAGGAAATAACCAAAGGCTCAGCGTGCCGTGCCGGAACCAGATTAGGGCCTGAAGCCATCCTGCGGTGTTGCGGCCAGCTCACAAGAAAACGAGTTGAAGAAAGGAGCTCAGGGGCACTGTAATTCACAAACCTGCAGAGTTATAAATGACAACTATCGTCCAAAAATATACTGAAGTAAGGCTGCCAAGAGGACTTGAAAGCGGGGCAGAATTGCAGGAAACCGATTTCAGGAGGTAGACTGGAATTGCATTGAAAGCATAGGAAAAGAGGCAGAACGTCCACAATGATGCACTTGGCCAAAAAGGGTGTATGCGTTTTTTCCTGAATATATTCAGGAAAAAACGCATACGCCCTTTTTGGCCAACCAAGCAAGCTTGCAAAGGAAATCTGCACTACAATGAAGTCTCACTTCCCCCCGGTCAAAAGGGCCATCTGAAAAAAGTGTAAAATCCAGAAAGGCAGGACAGGCCATGGAGAACTGGGAGCCTTGTTATGCTGATGGGCGGGATGTAAATTGCCAACAGACACTCGGGAGAAGTGTATGGTGTTTCCTGAAACATCTAAAAAACAAAGCAACAGAGCCTAGGGCACTTCCACTTATGGTCCTATAGCTTAGGGAAATTAAAATCAAAAAGACACAGCCACCCCAATGTTTGGGACGCCTCTGTTTACAAGAACCTCGTTTACCGTACAAGTTCAATATCACAGAAAGTGAAAAATGGATAAAGAACTTGTGGTACTTACGTACAATGCAGTATCACTCAGCAGTGAAATCTATGTCATCAGGCCCGTAGCAGCACAATGAGTGGATTCAGGTACGATGATTCTAACTGAAATAAGTCACACAGAAAAAGAAACATCATAAGATATCAGTAATACACGGAATGTAAACTTGGCTACACAGGAACTGAATTACAGAACAGAACAGGGTCTCAAATTTAGAAAACCAACTTATGCTTGTTTAAGGGTAAAGGTGAGTTGGGGTGCTGCATAAAACCAGAGATTGAAATGAGCACAGATAAAGTTCCTTAAGCCAAATATGGAATAGACAAGAGCTACTCCTTGCTCAACGAAATGGACTCAACACCGCATATTAAACGCCTAAGAATGTACCTGACTCTTAAGTATCTTAAAACCTATGGATTGCTATGTCTCCGAAAGAGAATCAAGCATGTGTACAGGGACATAAACGCAGCAGTGATAGGATTGGAGAGGTTCGGTGAGCAAATGAAGACCCTTTGAAGTCATATTGCATGGTACCCATTCCACGGGTTTCAACTACCCAGGCTTAAGGTATTCTTCCTTCAGCTAAAACATGCATGTGGAACCTAGAGTATGATCAACCATGTGATCGGGAGACGTGTTCAAATATGTCTCAGTTTTCGTACCCTGGTACTCGGGTGCAACATTCCAGACGCTTTGCTAACACTCTCCCGACTTGGAGAGTCAGCGCCTTTAACCTCCTGTTTGGCCCAGTTTGCAATTTCTGCGGAAGATGAACAGGAATAGCGAGAACCAATGAGAGACTAGCGGGAGGTGTCTGGACGGGCAAATTTAACTCTCATTTCCCACCAGGAAGAGGAAATAACCAAAGGCTCAGCGTGCCGTGTCGGAACCAGATTAGGGCCTGAAGCCATCCTGCGGTGTTGCGGCCAGCTCACAAGAAAACGAGTTGAAGAAAGGAGCTCAGGGGCACTGTAATTCACAAACCTGCAGAGTTATAAATGACAACTATCGTCCAAAAATATACTGAAGTAAGGCTGCCAAGAGGACTTGAAAGCGGGGCAGAATTGCAGGAAACCGATTTCAGGAGGTAGACTGGAATTGCATTGAAAGCATAGGAAAAGAGGCAGAACGTCCACAATGATGCACTTGGCCAAAAAGGGCGTATGCGTTTTTCCTGAATATATTCAGGAAAAAACGCATACGCCCTTTTTGGCCAACCAAGCAAGCTTGCAAAGGAAATCTGCACTACAATGAAGTCTCACTTCCCCCCGGTCAAAAGGGCCATCTGAAAAAAGTGTAAAATCCAGAAAGGCAGGACAGGCCATGGAGAACTGGGAGCCTTGTTATGCTGATGGGCGGGATGTAAATTGCCAACAGACACTCGGGAGAAGTGTATGGTGTTTCCTGAAACATCTAAAAAACAAAGCAACAGAGCCTAGGGCACTTCCACTTATGGTCCTATAGCTTAGGGAAATTAAAATCAAAAAGATACAGCCACCCCAATGTTTGGGACGCCTCTGTTTACAAGAACCTCGTTTACCGTACAAGTTCAATATCACAGAAAGTGAAAAATGGATAAAGAACTTGTGGTACTTACGTACAATGCAGTATCACTCAGCAGTGAAATCTATGTCATCAGGCCCGTAGCAGCACAATGAGTGGATTCAGGTACGATGATTCTAACTGAAATAAGTCACACAGAAAAAGAAACATCATAAGATATCAGTAATACACGGAATGTAAACTTGGCTACACAGGAACTGAATTACAGAACAGAACAGGGTCTCAAATTTAGAAAACCAACTTATGCTTGTTTAAGGGTAAAGGTGAGTTGGGGTGCTGCATAAAACCAGAGATTGAAATGAGCACAGATAAAGTTCCTTAAGCCAAATATGGAATAGACAAGAGCTACTCCTTGCTCAACGAAATGGACTCAACACCCCATATTAAACGCCTAAGAATGTACCTGACTCTTAAGTATCTTAAAACCTATGGATTGCTATGTCTCCGAAAGAGAATCAAGCATGTGTACAGGGACATAAACGCAGCAGTGATAGGATTGGAGAGGTTCGGTGAGCAAATGAAGATCCTTTGAAGTCATATTGCATGGTACCCATTCCACGGGTTTCAACTACCCAGGTTTAAGGTATTCTTCCTTCAGCTAAAACATGCATGTGGAACCTAGAGTATGATCAACCATGTGATCGGGAGACGTGTTCAAATATGTCTCAGTTTTCGTACCCTGGTACTCGGGTGCAACATTCCAGACGCTTTACTAACACTCTCCCGACTTGGAGAGTCAGTCCCTTTAACGTCCTGTTTGGCCCAGTTTGCAATTTCTGCGGAAGATGAACAGGAATAGCGAGAACCAATGAGAGACTAGCTGGAGGTTTCTGGACGGGCAAATTTAACTCTCATTTCCCACCAGGAAGAGGAAATAACCAAAGGCTCAGCGTGCCGTGCCGGAACCAGATTAGGGCCTGAAGCCATCCTGCGGTGTTGCGGCCAGCTCACAAGAAAACGAGTTGAAGAAAGGAGCTCAGGGGCACTGTAATTCACAAACCTGCAGAGTTATAAATGACAACTATCGTCCAAAAATATACTGAAGTAAGGCTGCCAAGAGGACTTGAAAGCGGGGCAGAATTGCAGGAAACCGATTTCAGGAGGTAGACTGGAATTGCATTGAAAGCATAGGAAAAGAGGCAGAACGTCCACAATGATGCACTTGGCCAAAAAGGGTGTATGCGTTTTTTCCTGAATATATTCAGGAAAAAACGCATACGCCCTTTTTGGCCAACCAAGCAAGCTTGCAAAGGAAATCTGCACTACAATGAAGTCTCACTTCCCCCCGGTCAAAAGGGCCATCTGAAAAAAGTGTAAAATCCAGAAAGGCAGGACAGGCCATGGAGAACTGGGAGCCTTGTTATGCTGATGGGCGGGATGTAAATTGCCAACAGACACTCGGGAGAAGTGTATGGTGTTTCCTGAAACATCTAAAAAACAAAGCAACAGAGCCTAGGGCACATCCACTTATGGTCCTATAGCTTAGGGAAATTAAAATCAAAAAGACACAGCCACCCCAATGTTTGGGACGCCTCTGTTTACAAGAACCTCGTTTACCGTACAAGTTCAATATCACAGAAAGTGAAAAATGGATAAAGAACTTGTGGTACTTACGTACAATGCAGTATCACTCAGCAGTGAAATCTATGTCATCAGGCCCGTAGCAGCACAATGAGTGGATTCAGGTACGATGATTCTAACTGAAATAAGTCACACAGAAAAAGAAACATCATAAGATATCAGTAATACACGGAATGTAAACTTGGCTACACAGGAACTGAATTACAGAACAGAACAGGGTCTCAAATTTAGAAAACCAACTTATGCTTGTTTAAGGGTAAAGGTGAGTTGGGGTGCTGCATAAAACCAGAGATTGAAATGAGCACAGATAAAGTTCCTTAAGCCAAATATGGAATAGACAAGAGCTACTCCTTGCTCAACGAAATGGACTCAACACCCCATATTAAACGCCTAAGAATGTACCTGACTCTTAAGTATCTTAAAACCTATGGATTGCTATGTCTCCGAAAGAGAATCAAGCATGTGTACAGGGACATAAACGCAGCAGTGATAGGATTGGAGAGGTTCGGTGAGCAAATGAAGACCCTTTGAAGTCATATTGCATGGTACCCATTCCACGGGTTTCAACTACCCAGGCTTAAGGTATTCTTCCTTCAGCTAAAACATGCATGTGGAACCTAGAGTATGATCAACCATGTGATCGGGAGACGTGTTCAAATATGTCTCAGTTTTCGTACCCTGGTACTCGGGTGCAACATTCCAGACGCTTTGCTAACACTCTCCCGACTTGGAGAGTCAGCGCCTTTAACCTCCTGTTTGGCCCAGTTTGCAATTTCTGCGGAAGATGAACAGGAATAGCGAGAACCAATGAGAGACTAGCGGGAGGTGTCTGGACGGGCAAATTTAACTCTCATTTCCCACCAGGAAGAGGAAATAACCAAAGGCTCAGCGTGCCGTGTCGGAACCAGATTAGGGCCTGAAGCCATCCTGCGGTGTTGCGGCCAGCTCACAAGAAAACGAGTTGAAGAAAGGAGCTCAGGGGCACTGTAATTCACAAACCTGCAGAGTTATAAATGACAACTATCGTCCAAAAATATACTGAAGTAAGGCTGCCAAGAGGACTTGAAAGCGGGGCAGAATTGCAGGAAACCGATTTCAGGAGGTAGACTGGAATTGCATTGAAAGCATAGGAAAAGAGGCAGAACGTCCACAATGATGCACTTGGCCAAAAAGGGCGTATGCGTTTTTCCTGAATATATTCAGGAAAAAACGCATACGCCCTTTTTGGCCAACCAAGCAAGCTTGCAAAGGAAATCTGCACTACAATGAAGTCTCACTTCCCCCCGGTCAAAAGGGCCATCTGAAAAAAGTGTAAAATCCAGAAAGGCAGGACAGGCCATGGAGAACTGGGAGCCTTGTTATGCTGATGGGCGGGATGTAAATTGCCAACAGACACTCGGGAGAAGTGTATGGTGTTTCCTGAAACATCTAAAAAACAAAGCAACAGAGCCTAGGGCACTTCCACTTATGGTCCTATAGCTTAGGGAAATTAAAATCAAAAAGATACAGCCACCCCAATGTTTGGGACGCCTCTGTTTACAAGAACCTCGTTTACCGTACAAGTTCAATATCACAGAAAGTGAAAAATGGATAAAGAACTTGTGGTACTTACGTACAATGCAGTATCACTCAGCAGTGAAATCTATGTCATCAGGCCCATAGCAGCACAATGAGTGGATTCAGGTACGATGATTCTAACTGAAATAAGTCACACAGAAAAAGAAACATCATAAGATATCAGTAATACACGGAATGTAAACTTGGCTACACAGGAACTGAATTACAGAACAGAACAGGGTCTCAAATTTAGAAAACCAACTTATGCTTGTTTAAGGGTAAAGGTGAGTTGGGGTGCTGCATAAAACCAGAGATTGAAATGAGCACAGATAAAGTTCCTTAAGCCAAATATGGAATAGACAAGAGCTACTCCTTGCTCAACGAAATGGACTCAACACCCCATATTAAACGCCTAAGAATGTACCTGACTCTTAAGTATCTTAAAACCTATGGATTGCTATGTCTCCGAAAGAGAATCAAGCATGTGTACAGGGACATAAACGCAGCAGTGATAGGATTGGAGAGGTTCGGTGAGCAAATGAAGATCCTTTGAAGTCATATTGCATGGTACCCATTCCATGGGTTTCAACTACCCAGGTTTAAGGTATTCTTCCTTCAGCTAAAACATGCATGTGGAACCTAGAGTATGATCAACCATGTGATCGGGAGACGTGTTCAAATATGTCTCAGTTTTCGTACCCTGGTACTCGGGTGCAACATTCCAGACGCTTTACTAACACTCTCCCGACTTGGAGAGTCAGTCCCTTTAACGTCCTGTTTGGCCCAGTTTGCAATTTCTGCGGAAGATGAACAGGAATAGCGAGAACCAATGAGAGACTAGCTGGAGGTGTCTGGACGGGCAAATTTAACTCTCATTTCCCACCAGGAAGAGGAAATAACCAAAGGCTCAGCGTGCCGTGCCGGAACCAGATTAGGGCCTGAAGCCATCCTGCGGTGTTGCGGCCAGCTCACAAGAAAACGAGTTGAAGAAAGGAGCTCAGGGGCACTGTAATTCACAAACCTGCAGAGTTATAAATGACAACTATCGTCCAAAAATATACTGAAGTAAGGCTGCCAAGAGGACCTGAAAGCGGGGCAGAATTGCAGGAAACCGATTTCAGGAGGTAGACTGGAATTGCATTGAAAGCATAGGAAAAGAGGCAGAACGTCCACAATGATGCACTTGGCCAAAAAGGGTGTATGCGTTTTTTCCTGAATATATTCAGGAAAAAACGCATACGCCCTTTTTGGCCAACCAAGCAAGCTTGCAAAGGAAATCTGCACTACAATGAAGTCTCACTTCCCCCCGGTCAAAAGGGCCATCTGAAAAAAGTGTAAAATCCAGAAAGGCAGGACAGGCCATGGAGAACTGGGAGCCTTGTTATGCTGATGGGCGGGATGTAAATTGCCAACAGACACTCGGGAGAAGTGTATGGTGTTTCCTGAAACATCTAAAAAACAAAGCAACAGAGCCTAGGGCACTTCCACTTATGGTCCTATAGCTTAGGGAAATTAAAATCAAAAAGACACAGCCACTCCAATGTTTGGGACGCCTCTGTTTACAAGAACCTCGTTTACCGTACAAGTTCAATATCACAGAAAGTGAAAAATGGATAAAGAACTTGTGGTACTTACGTACAATGCAGTATCACTCAGCAGTGAAATCTATGTCATCAGGCCCGTAGCAGCACAATGAGTGGATTCAGGTACGATGATTCTAACTGAAATAAGTCACACAGAAAAAGAAACATCATAAGATATCAGTAATACACGGAATGTAAACTTGGCTACACAGGAACTGAATTACAGAACAGAACAGGGTCTCAAATTTAGAAAACCAACTTATGCTTGTTTAAGGGTAAAGGTGAGTTGGGGTGCTGCATAAAACCAGAGATTGAAATGAGCACAGATAAAGTTCCTTAAGCCAAATATGGAATAGACAAGAGCTACTCCTTGCTCAACGAAATGGACTCAACACCCCATATTAAACGCCTAAGAATGTACCTGACTCTTAAGTATCTTAAAACCTATGGATTGCTATGTCTCCGAAAGAGAATCAAGCATGTGTACAGGGACATAAACGCAGCAGTGATAGGATTGGAGAGGTTCGGTGAGCAAATGAAGACCCTTTGAAGTCATATTGCATGGTACCCATTCCACGGGTTTCAACTACCCAGGCTTAAGGTATTCTTCCTTCAGCTAAAACATGCATGTGGAACCTAGAGTATGATCAACCATGTGATCGGGAGACGTGTTCAAATATGTCTCAGTTTTCGTACCCTGGTACTCGGGTGCAACATTCCAGACGCTTTGCTAACACTCTCCCGACTTGGAGAGTCAGCGCCTTTAACCTCCTGTTTGGCCCAGTTTGCAATTTCTGCGGAAGATGAACAGGAATAGCGAGAACCAATGAGAGACTAGCGGGAGGTGTCTGGACGGGCAAATTTAACTCTCATTTCCCACCAGGAAGAGGAAATAACCAAAGGCTCAGCGTGCCGTGTCGGAACCAGATTAGGGCCTGAAGCCATCCTGCGGTGTTGCGGCCAGCTCACAAGAAAACGAGTTGAAGAAAGGAGCTCAGGGGCACTGTAATTCACAAACCTGCAGAGTTATAAATGACAACTATCGTCCAAAAATATACTGAAGTAAGGCTGCCAAGAGGACTTGAAAGCGGGGCAGAATTGCAGGAAACCGATTTCAGGAGGTAGACTGGAATTGCATTGAAAGCATAGGAAAAGAGGCAGAACGTCCACAATGATGCACTTGGCCAAAAAGGGTGTATGCGTTTTTTCCTGAATATATTCAGGAAAAAACGCATACGCCCTTTTTGGCCAACCAAGCAAGCTTGCAAAGGAAATCTGCACTACAATGAAGTCTCAATTCCCCCCAGTCAAAAGGGCCATCTGAAAAAAGTGTAAAATCCAGAAAGGCAGGACAGGCCATGGAGAACTGGGAGCCTTGTTATGCTGATGGGCGGGATGTAAATTGCCAACAGACACTCGGGAGAAGTGTATGGTGTTTCCTGAAACATCTAAAAAACAAAGCAACAGAGCCTAGGGCACTTCCACTTATGGTCCTATAGCTTAGGGAAATTAAAATCAAAAAGACACAGCCACCCCAATGTTTGGGACGCCTCTGTTTACAAGAACCTCGTTTACCGTACAAGTTCAATATCACAGAAAGTGAAAAATGGATAAAGAACTTGTGGTACTTACGTACAATGCAGTATCACTCAGCAGTGAAATCTATGCCATCAGGCCCGTAGCAGCACAATGAGTGGATTCAGGTACGATGATTCTAACTGAAATAAGTCACACAGAAAAAGAAACATCATAAGATATCTGTAATACACGGAATGTAAACTTGGCTACACAGGAACTGAATTACAGAACAGAACAGGGTCTCAAATTTAGAAAACCAACTTATGCTTGTTTAAGGGTAAAGGTGAGCTGGGGTGCTGCGTAAAACCAGAGATTGAAATGAGCACAGATAAAGTTCCTTAAGCCAAATATGGAATAGACAAGAGCTACTCCTTGCTCAACGAAATGGACTCAACACCGCATATTAAACGCCTAAGAATGTACCTGACTCTTAAGTATCTTAAAACCTATGGATTGCTATGTCTCTGAAAGAGAATCAAGCATGTGTACAGGGACATAAACGCAGCAGTGATAGGATTGGAGAGGTTCGGTGAGCAAATGAAGACCCTTTGAAGTCATATTGCATGGTACCCATTCCACGGGTTTCAACTACCCAGGTTTAAGGTATTCTTCCTTCAGCTAAAACATGCATGTGGAACCTAGAGTATGATCAACCATGTGATCGGGAGACGTGTTCAAATATGTCTCAGTTTTCGTACCCTGGTACTCGGGTGCAACATTCCAGACGCTTTACTAACACTCTCCCCACTTGGAGAGTCAGCGCCTTTAACCTCCTGTTTGGCCCAGTTTGCAATTTCTGCGGAAGATGAACAGGAATAGCGAGAACCAATGAGAGACTAGCTGGAGGTGTCTGGACGGGCAAATTTAACTCTCATTTCCCACCAGGAAGAGGAAATAACCAAAGGCTCAGCGTGCCGTGCCGGAACCAGATTAGGGCCTGAAGCCATCCTGCGGTGTTGCGGCCAGCTCACAAGAAAACGAGTTGAAGAAAGGAGCTCAGGGGCACTGTAATTCACAAACCTGCAGAGTTATAAATGACAACTATCGTCCAAAAATATACTGAAGTAAGGCTGCCAAGAGGACTTGAAAGCGGGGCAGAATTGCAGGAAACCGATTTCAGGAGGTAGACTGGAATTGCATTGAAAGCATAGGAAAAGAGGCAGAACGTCCACAATGATGCACTTGGCCAAAAAGGGCATATGCGTTTTTTCCTGAATATATTCAGGAAAAAACGCATACGCCCTTTTTGGCCAACCAAGCAAGCTTGCAAAGGAAATCTGCACTACAATGAAGTCTCACTTCCCCCCGGTCAAAAGGGCCATCTGAAAAAAGTGTAAAATCCAGAAAGGCAGGACAGGCCATGGAGAACTGGGAGCCTTGTTATGCTGATGGGCGGGATGTAAACTGCCAACAGACACTCGGGAGAAGTGTATGGTGTTTCCTGAAACATCTAAAAAACAAAGCAACAGAGCCTAGGGCACTTCCACTTATGGTCCTATAGCTTAGGGAAATTAAAATCAAAAAGACACAGCCACCCCAATGTTTGGGACGCCTCTGTTTACAAGAACCTCGTTTACCGTACAAGTTCAATATCACAGAAAGTGAAAAATGGATAAAGAACTTGTGGTACTTACGTACAATGCAGTATCACTCAGCAGTGAAATCTATGTCATCAGGCCCGTAGCAGCACAATGAGTGGATTCAGGTACGATGATTCTAACTGAAATAAGTCACACAGAAAAAGAAACATCATAAGATATCAGTAATACACGGAATGTAAACTTGGCTACACAGGAACTGAATTACAGAACAGAACAGGGTCTCAAATTTAGAAAACCAACTTATGCTTGTTTAAGGGTAAAGGTGAGTTGGGGTGCTGCGTAAAACCAGAGATTGAAATGAGCACAGATAAAGTTCCTTAAGCCAAATATGGAATAGACAAGAGCTACTCCTTGCTCAACGAAATGGACTCAACACCGCATATTAAACGCCTAAGAATGTACCTGACTCTTAAGTATCTTAAAACCTATGGATTGCTATGTCTCCGAAAGAGAATCAAGCATGTGTACAGGGACATAAACGCAGCAGTGATAGGATTGGAGAGGTTCGGTGAGCAAATGAAGACCCTTTGAAGTCATATTGCATGGTACCCATTCCACGGGTTTCAACTACCCAGGTTTAAGGTATTCTTCCTTCAGCTAAAACATGCATGTGGAACCTAGAGTATGATCAACCATGTGATCGGGAGACGTGTTCAAATATGTCTCAGTTTTCGTACCCTGGTACTCGGGTGCAACATTCCAGACGCTTTACTAACACTCTCCCCACTTGGAGAGTCAGTCCCTTTAACCTCCTGTTTGGCCCAGTTTGCAATTTCTGCGGAAGATGAACAGGAATAGCGAGAACCAATGAGAGACTAGCTGGAGGTGTCTGGACGGGCAAATTTAACTCTCATTTCCCACCAGGAAGAGGAAATAACCAAAGGCTCAGCGTGCCGTGCCGGAACCAGATTAGGGCCTGAAGCCATCCTGCGGTGTTGCGGCCAGCTCACAAGAAAACGAGTTGAAGAAAGGAGCTCAGGGGCACTGTAATTCACAAACCTGCAGAGTTATAAATGACAACTATCGTCCAAAAATATACTGAAGTAAGGCTGCCAAGAGGACTTGAAAGCGGGGCAGAATTGCAGGAAACCGATTTCAGGAGGTAGACTGGAATTGCATTGAAAGCATAGGAAAAGAGGCAGAACGTCCACAATGATGCACTTGGCCAAAAAGGGTGTATGCGTTTTTTCCTGAATATATTCAGGAAAAAACGCATACGCCCTTTTTGGCCAACCAAGCAAGCTTGCAAAGGAAATCTGCACTACAATGAAGTCTCACTTACCCCCGGTCAAAAGGGCCATCTGAAAAAAGTGTAAAATCCAGAAAGGCAGGACAGGCCATGGAGAACTGGGAGCCTTGTTATGCTGATGGGCGGGATGTAAATTGCCAACAGACACTCGGGAGAAGTGTATGGTGTTTCCTGAAACATCTAAAAAACAAAGCAACAGAGCCTAGGGCACTTCCACTTATGGTCCTATAGCTTAGGGAAATTAAAATCAAAAAGACACAGCCACCCCAATGTTTGGGACGCCTCTGTTTACAAGAACCTCGTTTACCGTACAAGTTCAATATCACAGAAAGTGAAAAATGGATAAAGAACTTGTGGTACTTACGTACAATGCAGTATCACTCAGCAGTGAAATCTATGTCATCAGGCCCGTAGCAGCACAATGAGTGGATTCAGGTACGATGATTCTAACTGAAATAAGTCACACAGAAAAAGAAACATCATAAGATATCAGTAATACACGGAATGTAAACTTGGCTACACAGGAACTGAATTACAGAACAGAACAGGGTCTCAAATTTAGAAAACCAACTTATGCTTGTTTAAGGGTAAAGGTGAGTTGGGGTGCTGCATAAAACCAGAGATTGAAATGAGCACAGATAAAGTTCCTTAAGCCAAATATGGAATAGACAAGAGCTACTCCTTGCTCAACGAAATGGACTCAACACCGCATATTAAACGCCTAAGAATGTACCTGACTCTTAAGTATCTTAAAACCTATGGATTGCTATGTCTCCGAAAGAGAATCAAGCATGTGTACAGGGACATAAACGCAGCAGTGATAGGATTGGAGAGGTTCGGTGAGCAAATGAAGACCCTTTGAAGTCATATTGCATGGTACCCATTCCACGGGTTTCAACTACCCAGGCTTAAGGTATTCTTCCTTCAGCTAAAACATGCATGTGGAACCTAGAGTATGATCAACCATGTGATCGGGAGACGTGTTCAAATATGTCTCAGTTTTCGTACCCTGGTACTCGGGTGCAACATTCCAGACGCTTTGCTAACACTCTCCCGACTTGGAGAGTCAGCGCCTTTAACCTCCTGTTTGGCCCAGTTTGCAATTTCTGCGGAAGATGAACAGGAATAGCGAGAACCAATGAGAGACTAGCTGGAGGTGTCTGGACGGGCAAATTTAACTCTCATTTCCCACCAGGAAGAGGAAATAACCAAAGGCTCAGCGTGCCGTGCCGGAACCAGATTAGGGCCTGAAGCCATCCTGCGGTGTTGCGGCCAGCTCACAAGAAAACGAGTTGAAGAAAGGAGCTCAGGGGCACTGTAATTCACAAACCTGCAGAGTTATAAATGACAACTATCGTCCAAAAATATACTGAAGTAAGGCTGCCAAGAGGACTTGAAAGCGGGGCAGAATTGCAGGAAACCGATTTCAGGAGGTAGACTGGAATTGCATTGAAAGCATAGGAAAAGAGGCAGAACGTCCACAATGATGCACTTGGCCAAAAAGGGTGTATGCGTTTTTTCCTGAATATATTCAGGAAAAAACGCATACGCCCTTTTTGGCCAACCAAGCAAGCTTGCAAAGGAAATCTGCACTACAATGAAGTCTCACTTCCCCCCGGTCAAAAGGGCCATCTGAAAAAAGTGTAAAATCCAGAAAGGCAGGACAGGCCATGGAGAACTGGGAGCCTTGTTATGCTGATGGGCGGGATGTAAATTGCCAACAGACACTCGGGAGAAGTGTATGGTGTTTCCTGAAACATCTAAAAAACAAAGCAACAGAGCCTAGGGCACTTCCACTTATGGTCCTATAGCTTAGGGAAATTAAAATCAAAAAGATACAGCCACCCCAATGTTTGGGACGCCTCTGTTTACAAGAACCTCGTTTACCGTACAAGTTCAATATCACAGAAAGTGAAAAATGGATAAAGAACTTGTGGTACTTACGTACAATGCAGTATCACTCAGCAGTGAAATCTATGCCATCAGGCCCGTAGCAGCACAATGAGTGGATTCAGGTACGATGATTCTAACTGAAATAAGTCACACAGAAAAAGAAACATCATAAGATATCAGTAATACACGGAATGTAAACTTGGCTACACAGGAACTGAATTACAGAACAGAACAGGGTCTCAAATTTAGAAAACCAACTTATGCTTGTTTAAGGGTAAAGGTGAGTTGGGGTGCTGCATAAAACCAGAGATTGAAATGAGCACAGATAAAGTTCCTTAAGCCAAATATGGAATAGACAAGAGCTACTCCTTTCTCAACGAAATGGACTCAACACCGCATATTAAACGCCTAAGAATGTACCTGACTCTTAAGTATCTTAAAACGTATGGATTGCTATGTCTCCGAAAGAGAATCAAGCATGTGTACAGGGACATAAACGCAGCAGTGATAGGATTGGAGAGGTTCGGTGAGCAAATGAAGACCCTTTGAAGTCATATTGCATGGTACCCATTCCACGGGTTTCAACTACCCAGGTTTAAGGTATTCTTCCTTCAGCTAAAACATGCATGTGGAACCTAGAGTATGATCAACCATGTGATCGGGAGACGTGTTCAAATATGTCTCAGTTTTCGTACCCTGGTACTCGGGTGCAACATTCCAGACGCTTTACTAACACTCTCCCGACTTGGAGAGTCAGTCCCTTTAACCTCCTGTTTGGCCCAGTTTGCAATTTCTGCGGAAGATGAACAGGAATAGCGAGAACCAATGAGAGACTAGCTGGAGGTGTCTGGACGGGCAAATTTAACTCTCATTTCCCACCAGGAAGAGGAAATAACCAAAGGCTCAGCGTGCCGTGCCGGAACCAGATTAGGGCCTGAAGCCATCCTGCGGTGTTGCGGCCAGCTCACAAGAAAGCGAGTTGAAGAAAGGAGCTCAGGGGCACTGTAATTCACAAACCTGCAGAGTTATAAATGACAACTATTGTCCAATAATATACTGAAGTAAGGCTGCCAAGAGGACTTGAAAGCGGGGCAGAATTGCAGGAAACCGATTTCAGGAGGTAGACTGGAATTGCATTGAAAGCATAGGAAAAGAGGCAGAACGTCCACAATGATGCACTTGGCCAAAAAGGGCGTATGCGTTTTTCCTGAATATATTCAGGAAAAAACGCATACGCCCTTTTTGGCCAACCAAGCAAGCTTGCAAAGGAAATCTGCACTACAATGAAGTCTCACTTCCCCCCGGTCAAAAGGGCCATCTGAAAAAAGTGTAAAATCCAGAAAGGCAGGACAGGCCATGGAGAACTGGGAGCCTTGTTATGCTGATGGGCGGGATGTAAATTGCCAACAGACACTCGGGAGAAGTGTATGGTGTTTCCTGAAACATCTAAAAAACAAAGCAACAGACCCTAGGGCACTTCCACTTATGGTCCTATAGCTTAGGGAAATTAAAATCAAAAAGATACAGCCACCCCAATGTTTGGGACGCCTCTGTTTACAAGAACCTCGTTTACCGTACAAGTTCAATATCACAGAAAGTGAAAAATGGATAAAGAACTTGTGGTACTTACGTACAATGCAGTATCACTCAGCAGTGAAATCTATGTCATCAGGCCCGTAGCAGCACAATGAGTGGATTCAGGTACGATGATTCTAACTGAAATAAGTCACACAGAAAAAGAAACATCATAAGATATCAGTAATACACGGAATGTAAACTTGGCTACACAGGAACTGAATTACAGAACAGAACAGGGTCTCAAATTTAGAAAACCAACTTATGCTTGTTTAAGGGTAAAGGTGAGTTGGGGTGCTGCATAAAACCAGAGATTGAAATGAGCACAGATAAAGTTCCTTAAGCCAAATATGGAATAGACAAGAGCTACTCCTTGCTCAACGAAATGGACTCAACACCCCATATTAAACGCCTAAGAATGTACCTGACTCTTAAGTATCTTAAAACCTATGGATTGCTATGTCTCCGAAAGAGAATCAAGCATGTGTACAGGGACATAAACGCAGCAGTGATAGGATTGGAGAGGTTCGGTGAGCAAATGAAGATCCTTTGAAGTCATATTGCATGGTACCCATTCCACGGGTTTCAACTACCCAGGTTTAAGGTATTCTTCCTTCAGCTAAAACATGCATGTGGAACCTAGAGTATGATCAACCATGTGATCGGGAGACGTGTTCAAATATGTCTCAGTTTTCATACCCTGGTACTCGGGTGCAACATTCCAGACGCTTTACTAACACTCTCCCGACTTGGAGAGTCAGTCCCTTTAACGTCCTGTTTGGCCCAGTTTGCAATTTCTGCGGAAGATGAACAGGAATAGCGAGAACCAATGAGAGACTAGCTGGAGGTGTCTGGACGGGCAAATTTAACTCTCATTTCCCACCAGGAAGAGGAAATAACCAAAGGCTCAGCGTGCCGTGCCGGAACCAGATTAGGGCCTGAAGCCATCCTGCGGTGTTGCGGCCAGCTCACAAGAAAACGAGTTGAAGAAAGGAGCTCAGGGGCACTGTAATTCACAAACCTGCAGAGTTATAAATGACAACTATCGTCCAAAAATATACTGAAGTAAGGCTGCCAAGAGGACTTGAAAGCGGGGCAGAATTGCAGGAAACCGATTTCAGGAGGTAGACTGGAATTGCATTGAAAGCATAGGAAAAGAGGCAGAACGTCCACAATGATGCACTTGGCCAAAAAGGGTGTATGCGTTTTTTCCTGAATATATTCAGGAAAAAACGCATACGCCCTTTTTGGCCAACCAAGCAAGCTTGCAAAGGAAATCTGCACTACAATGAAGTCTCACTTCCCCCCGGTCAAAAGGGCCATCTGAAAAAAGTGTAAAATCCAGAAAGGCAGGACAGGCCATGGAGAACTGGGAGCCTTGTTATGCTGATGGGCGGGATGTAAATTGCCAACAGACACTCGGGAGAAGTGTATGGTGTTTCCTGAAACATCTAAAAAACAAAGCAACAGAGCCTAGGGCACTTCCACTTATGGTCCTATAGCTTAGGGAAATTAAAATCAAAAAGACACAGCCACCCCAATGTTTGGGACGCCTCTGTTTACAAGAACCTCGTTTACCGTACAAGTTCAATATCACAGAAAGTGAAAAATGGATAAAGAACTTGTGGTACTTACGTACAATGCAGTATCACTCAGCAGTGAAATCTATGTCATCAGGCCCGTAGCAGCACAATGAGTGGATTCAGGTACGATGATTCTAACTGAAATAAGTCACACAGAAAAAGAAACATCATAAGATATCAGTAATACACGGAATGTAAACTTGGCTACACAGGAACTGAATTACAGAACAGAACAGGGTCTCAAATTTAGAAAACCAACTTATGCTTGTTTAAGGGTAAAGGTGAGTTGGGGTGCTGCATAAAACCAGAGATTGAAATGAGCACAGATAAAGTTCCTTAAGCCAAATATGGAATAGACAAGAGCTACTCCTTGCTCAACGAAATGGACTCAACACCGCATATTAAACGCCTAAGAATGTACCTGACTCTTAAGTATCTTAAAACCTATGGATTGCTATGTCTCCGAAAGAGAATCAAGCATGTGTACAGGGACATAAACGCAGCAGTGATAGGATTGGAGAGGTTCGGTGAGCAAATGAAGACCCTTTGAAGTCATATTGCATGGTACCCATTCCACGGGTTTCAACTACCCAGGCTTAAGGTATTCTTCCTTCAGCTAAAACATGCATGTGGAACCTAGAGTATGATCAACCATGTGATCGGGAGACGTGTTCAAATATGTCTCAGTTTTCATACCCTGGTACTCGGGTGCAACATTCCAGACGCTTTGCTAACACTCTCCCGACTTGGAGAGTCAGCGCCTTTAACCTCCTGTTTGGCCCAGTTTGCAATTTCTGCGGAAGATGAACAGGAATAGCGAGAACCAATGAGAGACTAGCGGGAGGTGTCTGGACGGGCAAATTTAACTCTCATTTCCCACCAGGAAGAGGAAATAACCAAAGGCTCAGCGTGCCGTGTCGGAACCAGATTAGGGCCTGAAGCCATCCTGCGGTGTTGCGGCCAGCTCACAAGAAAACGAGTTGAAGAAAGGAGCTCAGGGGCACTGTAATTCACAAACCTGCAGAGTTATAAATGACAACTATCGTCCAAAAATATACTGAAGTAAGGCTGCCAAGAGGACTTGAAAGCGGGGCAGAATTGCAGGAAACCGATTTCAGGAGGTAGACTGGAATTGCATTGAAAGCATAGGAAAAGAGGCAGAACGTCCACAATGATGCACTTGGCCAAAAAGGGCGTATGCGTTTTTCCTGAATATATTCAGGAAAAAACGCATACGCCCTTTTTGGCCAACCAAGCAAGCTTGCAAAGGAAATCTGCACTACAATGAAGTCTCACTTCCCCCCGGTCAAAAGGGCCATCTGAAAAAAGTGTAAAATCCAGAAAGGCAGGACAGGCCATGGAGAACTGGGAGCCTTGTTATGCTGATGGGCGGGATGTAAATTGCCAACAGACACTCGGGAGAAGTGTATGGTGTTTCCTGAAACATCTAAAAAACAAAGCAACAGAGCCTAGGGCACTTCCACTTATGGTCCTATAGCTTAGGGAAATTAAAATCAAAAAGATACAGCCACCCAAATGTTTGGGACGCCTCTGTTTACAAGAACCTCGTTTACCGTACAAGTTCAATATCACAGAAAGTGAAAAATGGATAAAGAACTTGTGGTACTTACGTACAATGCAGTATCACTCAGCAGTGAAATCTATGTCATCAGGCCCGTAGCAGCACAATGAGTGGATTCAGGTACGATGATTCTAACTGAAATAAGTCACACAGAAAAAGAAACATCATAAGATATCAGTAATACACGGAATGTAAACTTGGCTACACAGGAACTGAATTACAGAACAGAACAGGGTCTCAAATTTAGAAAACCAACTTATGCTTGTTTAAGGGTAAAGGTGAGTTGGGGTGCTGCATAAAACCAGAGATTGAAATGAGCACAGATAAAGTTCCTTAAGCCAAATATGGAATAGACAAGAGCTACTCCTTGCTCAACGAAATGGACTCAACACCCCATATTAAACGCCTAAGAATGTACCTGACTCTTAAGTATCTTAAAACCTATGGATTGCTATGTCTCCGAAAGAGAATCAAGCATGTGTACAGGGACATAAACGCAGCAGTGATAGGATTGGAGAGGTTCGGTGAGCAAATGAAGATCCTTTGAAGTCATATTGCATGGTACCCATTCCACGGGTTTCAACTACCCAGGTTTAAGGTATTCTTCCTTCAGCTAAAACATGCATGTGGAACCTAGAGTATGATCAACCATGTGATCGGGAGACGTGTTCAAATATGTCTCAGTTTTCGTACCCTGGTACTCGGGTGCAACATTCCAGACGCTTTACTAACACTCTCCCGACTTGGAGAGTCAGTCCCTTTAACGTCCTGTTTGGCCCAGTTTGCAATTTCTGCGGAAGATGAACAGGAATAGCGAGAACCAATGAGAGACTAGCTGGAGGTTTCTGGACGGGCAAATTTAACTCTCATTTCCCACCAGGAAGAGGAAATAACCAAAGGCTCAGCGTGCCGTGCCGGAACCAGATTAGGGCCTGAAGCCATCCTGCGGTGTTGCGGCCAGCTCACAAGAAAACGAGTTGAAGAAAGGAGCTCAGGGGCACTGTAATTCACAAACCTGCAGAGTTATAAATGACAACTATCGTCCAAAAATATACTGAAGTAAGGCTGCCAAGAGGACTTGAAAGCGGGGCAGAATTGCAGGAAACCGATTTCAGGAGGTAGACTGGAATTGCATTGAAAGCATAGGAAAAGAGGCAGAACGTCCACAATGATGCACTTGGCCAAAAAGGGCGTATGCGTTTTTTCCTGAATATATTCAGGAAAAAACGCATACGCCCTTTTTGGCCAACCAAGCAAGCTTGCAAAGGAAATCTGCACTACAATGAAGTCTCACTTCCCCCCGGTCAAAAGGGCCATCTGAAAAAAGTGTAAAATCCAGAAAGGCAGGACAGGCCATGGAGAACTGAGAGCCTTGTTATGCTGATGGGCGGGATGTAAATTGCCAACAGACACTCGGGAGAAGTGTATGGTGTTTCCTGAAACATCTAAAAAACAAAGCAACAGAGCCTAGGGCACTTCCACTTATGGTCCTATAGCTTAGGGAAATTAAAATCAAAAAGACACAGCCACCCCAATGTTTGGGACGCCTCTGTTTACAAGAACCTCGTTTACCGTACAAGTTCAATATCACAGAAAGTGAAAAATGGATAAAGAACTTGTGGTACTTACGTACAATGCAGTATCACTCAGCAGTGAAATCTATGCCATCAGGCCCGTAGCAGCACAATGAGTGGATTCAGGTACGATGATTCTAACTGAAATAAGTCACACAGAAAAAGAAACATCATAAGATATCAGTAATACACGGAATGTAAACTTGGCTACACAGGAACTGAATTACAGAACAGAACAGGGTCTCAAATTTAGAAAACCAACTTATGCTTGTTTAAGGGTAAAGGTGAGTTGGGGTGCTGCATAAAACCAGAGATTGAAATGAGCACAGATAAAGTTCCTTAAGCCAAATATGGAATAGACAAGAGCTACTCCTTGCTCAACGAAATGGACTCAACACCGCATATTAAACGCCTAAGAATGTACCTGACTCTTAAGTATCTTAAAACCGATGGATTGCTATGTCTCCGAAAGAGAATCAAGCATGTGTACAGGGACATAAACGCAGCAGTGATAGGATTGGAGAGGTTCGGTGAGCAAATGAAGACCCTTTGAAGTCATATTGCATGGTACCCATTCCACGGGTTTCAACTACCCAGGTTTAAGGTATTCTTCCTTCAGCTAAAACATGCATGTGGAACCTAGAGTATGATCAACCATGTGATCGGGAGACGTGTTCAAATATGTCTCAGTTTTCGTACCTGGTACTCGGGTGCAACATTCCAGACGCTTTACTAACACTCTCCCGACTTGGAGAGTCAGTCCCTTTAACCTCCTGTTTGGCCCAGTTTGCAATTTCTGCGGAAGATGAACAGGAATAGCGAGAACCAATGAGAGACTAGCTGGAGGTGTCTGGACGGGCAAATTTAACTCTCATTTCCCACCAGGAAGAGGAAATAACCAAAGGCTCAGCGTGCCGTGCCAGAACCAGATTAGGGCCTGAAGCCATCCTGCGGTGTTGCGGCCAGCTCACAAGAAAACGAGTTGAAGAAAGGAGCTCAGGGGCACTGTAATTCACAAACCTGCAGAGTTATAAATGACAACTATCGTCCAAAAATATACTGAAGTAAGGCTGCCAAGAGGACTTGAAAGCGGGGCAGAATTGCAGGAAACCGATTTCAGGAGGTAGACTGGAATTGCATTGAAAGCATAGGAAAAGAGGCAGAACGTCCACAATGATGCACTTGGCCAAAAAGGGCGTATGCGTTTTTTCCTGAATATATTCAGGAAAAAACGCATACGCCCTTTTTGGCCAACCAAGCAAGCTTGCAAAGGAAATCTGCACTACAATGAAGTCTCACTTCCCCCCGGTCAAAAGGGCCATCTGAAAAAAGTGTAAAATCCAGAAAGGCAGGACAGGCCATGGAGAACTGGGAGCCTTGTTATGCTGATGGGCGGGATGTAAATTGCCAACAGACACTCGGGAGAAGTGTATGGTGTTTCCTGAAACATCTAAAGAACAAAGCAACAGAGCCTAGGGCACTTCCACTTATGGTCCTATAGCTTAGGGAAATTAAACTCAAAAAGATACAGCCACCCCAATGTTTGGGACGCCTCTGTTTACAAGAACCTCGTTTACCGTACAAGTTCAATATCACAGAAAGTGAAAAATGGATAAAGAACTTGTGGTACTTACGTACAATGCAGTATCACTCAGCAGTGAAATCTATGCCATCAGGCCCGTAGCAGCACAATGAGTGGATTCAGGTACGATGATTCTAACTGAAATAAGTCACACAGAAAAAGAAACATCATAAGATATCAGTAATACACGGAATGTAAACTTGGCTACACAGGAACTGAATTACAGAACAGAACAGGGTCTCAAATTTAGAAAACCAACTTATGCTTGTTTAAGGGTAAAGGTGAGTTGGGGTGCTGCATAAAACCAGAGATTGAAATGAGCACAGATAAAGTTCCTTAAGCCAAATATGGAATAGACAAGAGCTACTCCTTGCTCAACGAAATGGACTCAACACCCCATATTAAACGCCTAAGAATGTACCTGACTCTTAAGTATCTTAAAACCTATGGATTGCTATGTCTCCGAAAGAGAATCAAGCATGTGTACAGGGACATAAACGCAGCAGTGATAGGATTGGAGAGGTTCGGTGAGCAAATGAAGATCCTTTGAAGTCATATTGCATGGTACCCATTCCATGGGTTTCAACTACCCAGGTTTAAGGTATTCTTCCTTCAGCTAAAACATGCATGTGGAACCTAGAGTATGATCAACCATGTGATCGGGAGACGTGTTCAAATATGTCTCAGTTTTCGTACCCTGGTACTCGGGTGCAACATTCCAGACGCTTTACTAACACTCTCCCCACTTGGAGAGTCAGTCCCTTTAACCTCCTGTTTGGCCCAGTTTGCAATTTCTGCGGAAGATGAACAGGAATAGCGAGAACCAATGAGAGACTAGCTGGAGGTGTCTGGACGGGCAAATTTAACTCTCATTTCCCACCAGGAAGAGGAAATAACCAAAGGCTCAGCGTGCCGTGCCGGAACCAGATTAGGGCCTGAAGCCATCCTGCGGTGTTGCGGCCAGCTCACAAGAAAACGAGTTGAAGAAAGGAGCTCAGGGGCACTGTAATTCACAAACCTGCAGAGTTATAAATGACAACTATCGTCCAAAAATATACTGAAGTAAGGCTGCCAAGAGGACTTGAAAGCGGGGCAGAATTGCAGGAAACCGATTTCAGGAGGTAGACTGGAATTGCATTGAAAGCATAGGAAAAGAGGCAGAACGTCCACAATGATGCACTTGGCCAAAAAGGGTGTATGCGTTTTTTCCTGAATATATTCAGGAAAAAACGCATACGCCCTTTTTGGCCAACCAAGCAAGCTTGCAAAGGAAATCTGCACTACAATGAAGTCTCACTTACCCCCGGTCAAAAGGGCCATCTGAAAAAAGTGTAAAATCCAGAAAGGCAGGACAGGCCATGGAGAACTGGGAGCCTTGTTATGCTGATGGGCGGGATGTAAATTGCCAACAGACACTCGGGAGAAGTGTATGGTGTTTCCTGAAACATCTAAAAAACAAAGCAACAGAGCCTAGGGCACTTCCACTTATGGTCCTATAGCTTAGGGAAATTAAAATCAAAAAGACACAGCCACCCCAATGTTTGGGACGCCTCTGTTTACAAGAACCTCGTTTACCGTACAAGTTCAATATCACAGAAAGTGAAAAATGGATAAAGAACTTGTGGTACTTACGTACAATGCAGTATCACTCAGCAGTGAAATCTATGTCATCAGGCCCGTAGCAGCACAATGAGTGGATTCAGGTACGATGATTCTAACTGAAATAAGTCACACAGAAAAAGAAACATCATAAGATATCAGTAATACACGGAATGTAAACTTGGCTACACAGGAACTGAATTACAGAACAGAACAGGGTCTCAAATTTAGAAAACCAACTTATGCTTGTTTAAGGGTAAAGGTGAGTTGGGGTGCTGCATAAAACCAGAGATTGAAATGAGCACAGATAAAGTTCCTTAAGCCAAATATGGAATAGACAAGAGCTACTCCTTGCTCAACGAAATGGACTCAACACCGCATATTAAACGCCTAAGAATGTACCTGACTCTTAAGTATCTTAAAACCTATGGATTGCTATGTCTCCGAAAGAGAATCAAGCATGTGTACAGGGACATAAACGCAGCAGTGATAGGATTGGAGAGGTTCGGTGAGCAAATGAAGACCCTTTGAAGTCATATTGCATGGTACCCATTCCACGGGTTTCAACTACCCAGGCTTAAGGTATTCTTCCTTCAGCTAAAACATGCATGTGGAACCTAGAGTATGATCAACCATGTGATCGGGAGACGTGTTCAAATATGTCTCAGTTTTCGTACCCTGGTACTCGGGTGCAACATTCCAGACGCTTTGCTAACACTCTCCCGACTTGGAGAGTCAGCGCCTTTAACCTCCTGTTTGGCCCAGTTTGCAATTTCTGCGGAAGATGAACAGGAATAGCGAGAACCAATGAGAGACTAGCTGGAGGTGTCTGGACGGGCAAATTTAACTCTCATTTCCCACCAGGAAGAGGAAATAACCAAAGGCTCAGCGTGCCGTGCCGGAACCAGATTAGGGCCTGAAGCCATCCTGCGGTGTTGCGGCCAGCTCACAAGAAAACGAGTTGAAGAAAGGAGCTCAGGGGCACTGTAATTCACAAACCTGCAGAGTTATAAATGACAACTATCGTCCAAAAATATACTGAAGTAAGGCTGCCAAGAGGACTTGAAAGCGGGGCAGAATTGCAGGAAACCGATTTCAGGAGGTAGACTGGAATTGCATTGAAAGCATAGGAAAAGAGGCAGAACGTCCACAATGATGCACTTGGCCAAAAAGGGTGTATGCGTTTTTTCCTGAATATATTCAGGAAAAAACGCATACGCCCTTTTTGGCCAACCAAGCAAGCTTGCAAAGGAAATCTGCACTACAATGAAGTCTCACTTCCCCCCGGTCAAAAGGGCCATCTGAAAAAAGTGTAAAATCCAGAAAGGCAGGACAGGCCATGGAGAACTGGGAGCCTTGTTATGCTGATGGGCGGGATGTAAATTGCCAACAGACACTCGGGAGAAGTGTATGGTGTTTCCTGAAACATCTAAAAAACAAAGCAACAGAGCCTAGGGCACTTCCACTTATGGTCCTATAGCTTAGGGAAATTAAAATCAAAAAGATACAGCCACCCCAATGTTTGGGACGCCTCTGTTTACAAGAACCTCGTTTACCGTACAAGTTCAATATCACAGAAAGTGAAAAATGGATAAAGAACTTGTGGTACTTACGTACAATGCAGTATCACTCAGCAGTGAAATCTATGCCATCAGGCCCGTAGCAGCACAATGAGTGGATTCAGGTACGATGATTCTAACTGAAATAAGTCACACAGAAAAAGAAACATCATAAGATATCAGTAATACACGGAATGTAAACTTGGCTACACAGGAACTGAATTACAGAACAGAACAGGGTCTCAAATTTAGAAAACCAACTTATGCTTGTTTAAGGGTAAAGGTGAGTTGGGGTGCTGCATAAAACCAGAGATTGAAATGAGCACAGATAAAGTTCCTTAAGCCAAATATGGAATAGACAAGAGCTACTCCTTTCTCAACGAAATGGACTCAACACCGCATATTAAACGCCTAAGAATGTACCTGACTCTTAAGTATCTTAAAACGTATGGATTGCTATGTCTCCGAAAGAGAATCAAGCATGTGTACAGGGACATAAACGCAGCAGTGATAGGATTGGAGAGGTTCGGTGAGCAAATGAAGACCCTTTGAAGTCATATTGCATGGTACCCATTCCACGGGTTTCAACTACCCAGGTTTAAGGTATTCTTCCTTCAGCTAAAACATGCATGTGGAACCTAGAGTATGATCAACCATGTGATCGGGAGACGTGTTCAAATATGTCTCAGTTTTCGTACCCTGGTACTCGGGTGCAACATTCCAGACGCTTTACTAACACTCTCCCGACTTGGAGAGTCAGTCCCTTTAACCTCCTGTTTGGCCCAGTTTGCAATTTCTGCGGAAGATGAACAGGAATAGCGAGAACCAATGAGAGACTAGCTGGAGGTGTCTGGACGGGCAAATTTAACTCTCATTTCCCACCAGGAAGAGGAAATAACCAAAGGCTCAGCGTGCCGTGCCGGAACCAGATTAGGGCCTGAAGCCATCCTGCGGTGTTGCGGCCAGCTCACAAGAAAGCGAGTTGAAGAAAGGAGCTCAGGGGCACTGTAATTCACAAACCTGCAGAGTTATAAATGACAACTATTGTCCAATAATATACTGAAGTAAGGCTGCCAAGAGGACTTGAAAGCGGGGCAGAATTGCAGGAAACCGATTTCAGGAGGTAGACTGGAATTGCATTGAAAGCATAGGAAAAGAGGCAGAACGTCCACAATGATGCACTTGGCCAAAAAGGGCGTATGCGTTTTTCCTGAATATATTCAGGAAAAAACGCATACGCCCTTTTTGGCCAACCAAGCAAGCTTGCAAAGGAAATCTGCACTACAATGAAGTCTCACTTCCCCCCGGTCAAAAGGGCCATCTGAAAAAAGTGTAAAATCCAGAAAGGCAGGACAGGCCATGGAGAACTGGGAGCCTTGTTATGCTGATGGGCGGGATGTAAATTGCCAACAGACACTCGGGAGAAGTGTATGGTGTTTCCTGAAACATCTAAAAAACAAAGCAACAGACCCTAGGGCACTTCCACTTATGGTCCTATAGCTTAGGGAAATTAAAATCAAAAAGATACAGCCACCCCAATGTTTGGGACGCCTCTGTTTACAAGAACCTCGTTTACCGTACAAGTTCAATATCACAGAAAGTGAAAAATGGATAAAGAACTTGTGGTACTTACGTACAATGCAGTATCACTCAGCAGTGAAATCTATGTCATCAGGCCCGTAGCAGCACAATGAGTGGATTCAGGTACGATGATTCTAACTGAAATAAGTCACACAGAAAAAGAAACATCATAAGATATCAGTAATACACGGAATGTAAACTTGGCTACACAGGAACTGAATTACAGAACAGAACAGGGTCTCAAATTTAGAAAACCAACTTATGCTTGTTTAAGGGTAAAGGTGAGTTGGGGTGCTGCATAAAACCAGAGATTGAAATGAGCACAGATAAAGTTCCTTAAGCCAAATATGGAATAGACAAGAGCTACTCCTTGCTCAACGAAATGGACTCAACACCCCATATTAAACGCCTAAGAATGTACCTGACTCTTAAGTATCTTAAAACCTATGGATTGCTATGTCTCCGAAAGAGAATCAAGCATGTGTACAGGGACATAAACGCAGCAGTGATAGGATTGGAGAGGTTCGGTGAGCAAATGAAGATCCTTTGAAGTCATATTGCATGGTACCCATTCCACGGGTTTCAACTACCCAGGTTTAAGGTATTCTTCCTTCAGCTAAAACATGCATGTGGAACCTAGAGTATGATCAACCATGTGATCGGGAGACGTGTTCAAATATGTCTCAGTTTTCATACCCTGGTACTCGGGTGCAACATTCCAGACGCTTTACTAACACTCTCCCGACTTGGAGAGTCAGTCCCTTTAACGTCCTGTTTGGCCCAGTTTGCAATTTCTGCGGAAGATGAACAGGAATAGCGAGAACCAATGAGAGACTAGCTGGAGGTGTCTGGACGGGCAAATTTAACTCTCATTTCCCACCAGGAAGAGGAAATAACCAAAGGCTCAGCGTGCCGTGCCGGAACCAGATTAGGGCCTGAAGCCATCCTGCGGTGTTGCGGCCAGCTCACAAGAAAACGAGTTGAAGAAAGGAGCTCAGGGGCACTGTAATTCACAAACCTGCAGAGTTATAAATGACAACTATCGTCCAAAAATATACTGAAGTAAGGCTGCCAAGAGGACTTGAAAGCGGGGCAGAATTGCAGGAAACCGATTTCAGGAGGTAGACTGGAATTGCATTGAAAGCATAGGAAAAGAGGCAGAACGTCCACAATGATGCACTTGGCCAAAAAGGGTGTATGCGTTTTTTCCTGAATATATTCAGGAAAAAACGCATACGCCCTTTTTGGCCAACCAAGCAAGCTTGCAAAGGAAATCTGCACTACAATGAAGTCTCACTTCCCCCCGGTCAAAAGGGCCATCTGAAAAAAGTGTAAAATCCAGAAAGGCAGGACAGGCCATGGAGAACTGGGAGCCTTGTTATGCTGATGGGCGGGATGTAAATTGCCAACAGACACTCGGGAGAAGTGTATGGTGTTTCCTGAAACATCTAAAAAACAAAGCAACAGAGCCTAGGGCACTTCCACTTATGGTCCTATAGCTTAGGGAAATTAAAATCAAAAAGACACAGCCACCCCAATGTTTGGGACGCCTCTGTTTACAAGAACCTCGTTTACCGTACAAGTTCAATATCACAGAAAGTGAAAAATGGATAAAGAACTTGTGGTACTTACGTACAATGCAGTATCACTCAGCAGTGAAATCTATGTCATCAGGCCCGTAGCAGCACAATGAGTGGATTCAGGTACGATGATTCTAACTGAAATAAGTCACACAGAAAAAGAAACATCATAAGATATCAGTAATACACGGAATGTAAACTTGGCTACACAGGAACTGAATTACAGAACAGAACAGGGTCTCAAATTTAGAAAACCAACTTATGCTTGTTTAAGGGTAAAGGTGAGTTGGGGTGCTGCATAAAACCAGAGATTGAAATGAGCACAGATAAAGTTCCTTAAGCCAAATATGGAATAGACAAGAGCTACTCCTTGCTCAACGAAATGGACTCAACACCGCATATTAAACGCCTAAGAATGTACCTGACTCTTAAGTATCTTAAAACCTATGGATTGCTATGTCTCCGAAAGAGAATCAAGCATGTGTACAGGGACATAAACGCAGCAGTGATAGGATTGGAGAGGTTCGGTGAGCAAATGAAGACCCTTTGAAGTCATATTGCATGGTACCCATTCCACGGGTTTCAACTACCCAGGCTTAAGGTATTCTTCCTTCAGCTAAAACATGCATGTGGAACCTAGAGTATGATCAACCATGTGATCGGGAGACGTGTTCAAATATGTCTCAGTTTTCATACCCTGGTACTCGGGTGCAACATTCCAGACGCTTTGCTAACACTCTCCCGACTTGGAGAGTCAGCGCCTTTAACCTCCTGTTTGGCCCAGTTTGCAATTTCTGCGGAAGATGAACAGGAATAGCGAGAACCAATGAGAGACTAGCGGGAGGTGTCTGGACGGGCAAATTTAACTCTCATTTCCCACCAGGAAGAGGAAATAACCAAAGGCTCAGCGTGCCGTGTCGGAACCAGATTAGGGCCTGAAGCCATCCTGCGGTGTTGCGGCCAGCTCACAAGAAAACGAGTTGAAGAAAGGAGCTCAGGGGCACTGTAATTCACAAACCTGCAGAGTTATAAATGACAACTATCGTCCAAAAATATACTGAAGTAAGGCTGCCAAGAGGACTTGAAAGCGGGGCAGAATTGCAGGAAACCGATTTCAGGAGGTAGACTGGAATTGCATTGAAAGCATAGGAAAAGAGGCAGAACGTCCACAATGATGCACTTGGCCAAAAAGGGCGTATGCGTTTTTCCTGAATATATTCAGGAAAAAACGCATACGCCCTTTTTGGCCAACCAAGCAAGCTTGCAAAGGAAATCTGCACTACAATGAAGTCTCACTTCCCCCCGGTCAAAAGGGCCATCTGAAAAAAGTGTAAAATCCAGAAAGGCAGGACAGGCCATGGAGAACTGGGAGCCTTGTTATGCTGATGGGCGGGATGTAAATTGCCAACAGACACTCGGGAGAAGTGTATGGTGTTTCCTGAAACATCTAAAAAACAAAGCAACAGAGCCTAGGGCACTTCCACTTATGGTCCTATAGCTTAGGGAAATTAAAATCAAAAAGATACAGCCACCCAAATGTTTGGGACGCCTCTGTTTACAAGAACCTCGTTTACCGTACAAGTTCAATATCACAGAAAGTGAAAAATGGATAAAGAACTTGTGGTACTTACGTACAATGCAGTATCACTCAGCAGTGAAATCTATGTCATCAGGCCCGTAGCAGCACAATGAGTGGATTCAGGTACGATGATTCTAACTGAAATAAGTCACACAGAAAAAGAAACATCATAAGATATCAGTAATACACGGAATGTAAACTTGGCTACACAGGAACTGAATTACAGAACAGAACAGGGTCTCAAATTTAGAAAACCAACTTATGCTTGTTTAAGGGTAAAGGTGAGTTGGGGTGCTGCATAAAACCAGAGATTGAAATGAGCACAGATAAAGTTCCTTAAGCCAAATATGGAATAGACAAGAGCTACTCCTTGCTCAACGAAATGGACTCAACACCCCATATTAAACGCCTAAGAATGTACCTGACTCTTAAGTATCTTAAAACCTATGGATTGCTATGTCTCCGAAAGAGAATCAAGCATGTGTACAGGGACATAAACGCAGCAGTGATAGGATTGGAGAGGTTCGGTGAGCAAATGAAGATCCTTTGAAGTCATATTGCATGGTACCCATTCCACGGGTTTCAACTACCCAGGTTTAAGGTATTCTTCCTTCAGCTAAAACATGCATGTGGAACCTAGAGTATGATCAACCATGTGATCGGGAGACGTGTTCAAATATGTCTCAGTTTTCGTACCCTGGTACTCGGGTGCAACATTCCAGACGCTTTACTAACACTCTCCCGACTTGGAGAGTCAGTCCCTTTAACGTCCTGTTTGGCCCAGTTTGCAATTTCTGCGGAAGATGAACAGGAATAGCGAGAACCAATGAGAGACTAGCTGGAGGTTTCTGGACGGGCAAATTTAACTCTCATTTCCCACCAGGAAGAGGAAATAACCAAAGGCTCAGCGTGCCGTGCCGGAACCAGATTAGGGCCTGAAGCCATCCTGCGGTGTTGCGGCCAGCTCACAAGAAAACGAGTTGAAGAAAGGAGCTCAGGGGCACTGTAATTCACAAACCTGCAGAGTTATAAATGACAACTATCGTCCAAAAATATACTGAAGTAAGGCTGCCAAGAGGACTTGAAAGCGGGGCAGAATTGCAGGAAACCGATTTCAGGAGGTAGACTGGAATTGCATTGAAAGCATAGGAAAAGAGGCAGAACGTCCACAATGATGCACTTGGCCAAAAAGGGCGTATGCGTTTTTTCCTGAATATATTCAGGAAAAAACGCATACGCCCTTTTTGGCCAACCAAGCAAGCTTGCAAAGGAAATCTGCACTACAATGAAGTCTCACTTCCCCCCGGTCAAAAGGGCCATCTGAAAAAAGTGTAAAATCCAGAAAGGCAGGACAGGCCATGGAGAACTGAGAGCCTTGTTATGCTGATGGGCGGGATGTAAATTGCCAACAGACACTCGGGAGAAGTGTATGGTGTTTCCTGAAACATCTAAAAAACAAAGCAACAGAGCCTAGGGCACTTCCACTTATGGTCCTATAGCTTAGGGAAATTAAAATCAAAAAGACACAGCCACCCCAATGTTTGGGACGCCTCTGTTTACAAGAACCTCGTTTACCGTACAAGTTCAATATCACAGAAAGTGAAAAATGGATAAAGAACTTGTGGTACTTACGTACAATGCAGTATCACTCAGCAGTGAAATCTATGTCATCAGGCCCGTAGCAGCACAATGAGTGGATTCAGGTACGATGATTCTAACTGAAATAAGTCACACAGAAAAAGAAACATCATAAGATATCAGTAATACACGGAATGTAAACTTGGCTACACAGGAACTGAATTACAGAACAGAACAGGGTCTCAAATTTAGAAAACCAACTTATGCTTGTTTAAGGGTAAAGGTGAGTTGGGGTGCTGCATAAAACCAGAGATTGAAATGAGCACAGATAAAGTTCCTTAAGCCAAATATGGAATAGACAAGAGCTACTCCTTGCTCAACGAAATGGACTCAACACCGCATATTAAACGCCTAAGAATGTACCTGACTCTTAAGTATCTTAAAACCTATGGATTGCTATGTCTCCGAAAGAGAATCAAGCATGTGTACAGGGACATAAACGCAGCAGTGATAGGATTGGAGAGGTTCGGTGAGCAAATGAAGACCCTTTGAAGTCATATTGCATGGTACCCATTCCACGGGTTTCAACTACCCAGGCTTAAGGTATTCTTCCTTCAGCTAAAACATGCATGTGGAACCTAGAGTATGATCAACCATGTGATCGGGAGACGTGTTCAAATATGTCTCAGTTTTCGTACCCTGGTACTCGGGTGCAACATTCCAGACGCTTTGCTAACACTCTCCCGACTTGGAGAGTCAGCGCCTTTAACCTCCTGTTTGGCCCAGTTTGCAATTTCTGCGGAAGATGAACAGGAATAGCGAGAACCAATGAGAGACTAGCGGGAGGTGTCTGGACGGGCAAATTTAACTCTCATTTCCCACCAGGAAGAGGAAATAACCAAAGGCTCAGCGTGCCGTGTCGGAACCAGATTAGGGCCTGAAGCCATCCTGCGGTGTTGCGGCCAGCTCACAAGAAAACGAGTTGAAGAAAGGAGCTCAGGGGCACTGTAATTCACAAACCTGCAGAGTTATAAATGACAACTATCGTCCAAAAATATACTGAAGTAAGGCTGCCAAGAGGACTTGAAAGCGGGGCAGAATTGCAGGAAACCGATTTCAGGAGGTAGACTGGAATTGCATTGAAAGCATAGGAAAAGAGGCAGAACGTCCACAATGATGCACTTGGCCAAAAAGGGTGTATGCGTTTTTTCCTGAATATATTCAGGAAAAAACGCATACGCCCTTTTTGGCCAACCAAGCAAGCTTGCAAAGGAAATCTGCACTACAATGAAGTCTCAATTCCCCCCGGTCAAAAGGGCCATCTGAAAAAAGTGTAAAATCCAGAAAGGCAGGACAGGCCATGGAGAACTGGGAGCCTTGTTATGCTGATGGGCGGGATGTAAATTGCCAACAGACACTCGGGAGAAGTGTATGGTGTTTCCTGAAACATCTAAAAAACAAAGCAACAGAGCCTAGGGCACTTCCACTTATGGTCCTATAGCTTAGGGAAATTAAAATCAAAAAGACACAGCCACCCCAATGTTTGGGACGCCTCTGTTTACAAGAACCTCGTTTACCGTACAAGTTCAATATCACAGAAAGTGAAAAATGGATAAAGAACTTGTGGTACTTACGTACAATGCAGTATCACTCAGCAGTGAAATCTATGTCATCAGGCCTGTAGCAGCACAATGAGTGGATTCAGGTACGATGATTCTAACTGAAATAAGTCACACAGAAAAAGAAACATCATAAGATATCAGTAATACACGGAATGTAAACTTGGCTACACAGGAACTGAATTACAGAACAGAACAGGGTCTCAAATTTAGAAAACCAACTTATGCTTGTTTAAGGGTAAAGGTGAGTTGGGGTGCTGCATAAAACCAGAGATTGAAATGAGCACAGATAAAGTTCCTTAAGCCAAATATGGAATAGACAAGAGCTACTCCTTGCTCAACGAAATGGACTCAACACCGCATATTAAACGCCTAAGAATGTACCTGACTCTTAAGTATCTTAAAACCTATGGATTGCTATGTCTCCGAAAGAGAATCAAGCATGTGTACAGGGACATAAACGCAGCAGTGATAGGATTGGAGAGGTTCGGTGAGCAAATGAAGACCCTTTGAAGTCATATTGCATGGTACCCATTCCACGGGTTTCAACTACCCAGGCTTAAGGTATTCTTCCTTCAGCTAAAACATGCATGTGGAACCTAGAGTATGATCAACCATGTGATCGGGAGACGTGTTCAAATATGTCTCAGTTTTCGTACCCTGGTACTCGGGTGCAACATTCCAGACGCTTTGCTAACACTCTCCCGACTTGGAGAGTCAGCGCCTTTAACCTCCTGTTTGGCCCAGTTTGCAATTTCTGCGGAAGATGAACAGGAATAGCGAGAACCAATGAGAGACTAGCGGGAGGTGTCTGGACGGGCAAATTTAACTCTCATTTCCCACCAGGAAGAGGAAATAACCAAAGGCTCAGCGTGCCGTGTCGGAACCAGATTAGGGCCTGAAGCCATCCTGCGGTGTTGCGGCCAGCTCACAAGAAAACGAGTTGAAGAAAGGAGCTCAGGGGCACTGTAATTCACAAACCTGCAGAGTTATAAATGACAACTATCGTCCAAAAATATACTGAAGTAAGGCTGCCAAGAGGACTTGAAAGCGGGGCAGAATTGCAGGAAACCGATTTCAGGAGGTAGACTGGAATTGCATTGAAAGCATAGGAAAAGAGGCAGAACGTCCACAATGATGCACTTGGCCAAAAAGGGCGTATGCGTTTTTTCCTGAATATATTCAGGAAAAAACGCATACGCCCTTTTTGGCCAACCAAGCAAGCTTGCAAAGGAAATCTGCACTACAATGAAGTCTCACTTCCCCCCGGTCAAAAGGGCCATATGAAAAAAGTGTAAAATCCAGAAAGGCAGGACAGGCCATGGAGAACTGGGAGCCTTGTTATGCTGATGGGCGGGATGTAAATTGCCAACAGACACTCGGGAGAAGTGTATGGTGTTTCCTGAAACATCTAAAAAACAAAGCAACAGAGCCTAGGGCACTTCCACTTATGGTCCTATAGCTTAGGGAAATTAAAATCAAAAAGACACAGCCACCCCAATGTTTGGGACGCCTCTGTTTACAAGAACCTCGTTTACCGTACAAGTTCAATATCACAGAAAGTGAAAAATGGATAAAGAACTTGTGGTACTTATGTACAATGCAGTATCACTCAGCAGTGAAATCTATGCCATCAGGCCCGTAGCAGCACAATGAGTGGATTCAGGTACGATGATTCTAACTGAAATAAGTCACACAGAAAAAGAAACATCATAAGATATCAGTAATACACGGAATGTAAACTTGGCTACACAGGAACTGAATTACAGAACAGAACAGGGTCTCAAATTTAGAAAACCAACTTATGCTTGTTTAAGGGTAAAGGTGAGTTGGGGTGCTGCATAAAACCAGAGATTGAAATGAGCACAGATAAAGTTCCTTAAGCCAAATATGGAATAGACAAGAGCTACTCCTTGCTCAACGAAATGGACTCAACACCGCATATTAAACGCCTAAGAATGTACCTGACTCTTAAGTATCTTAAAACCTATGGATTGCTATGTCTCCGAAAGAGAATCAAGCATGTGTACAGGGACATAAACGCAGCAGTGATAGGATTGGAGAGGTTCGGTGAGCAAATGAAGACCCTTTGAAGTCATATTGCATGGTACCCATTCCACGGGTTTCAACTACCCAGGTTTAAGGTATTCTTCCTTCAGCTAAAACATGCATGTGGAACCTAGAGTATGATCAACCATGTGATCGGGAGACGTGTTCAAATATGTCTCAGTTTTCGTACCCTGGTACTCGGGTGCAACATTCCAGACGCTTTACTAACACTCTCCCCACTTGGAGAGTCAGCGCCTTTAACCTCCTGTTTGGCCCAGTTTGCAATTTCTGCGGAAGATGAACAGGAATAGCGAGAACCAATGAGAGACTAGCTGGAGGTGTCTGGACGGGCAAATTTAACTCTCATTTCCCACCAGGAAGAGGAAATAACCAAAGGCTCAGCGTGCCGTGCCGGAACCAGATTAGGGCCTGAAGCCATCCTGCGGTGTTGCGGCCAGCTCACAAGAAAACGAGTTGAAGAAAGGAGCTCAGGGGCACTGTAATTCACAAACCTGCAGAGTTATAAATGACAACTATCGTCCAAAAATATACTGAAGTAAGGCTGCCAAGAGGACTTGAAAGCGGGGCAGAATTGCAGGAAACCGATTTCAGGAGGTAGACTGGAATTGCATTGAAAGCATAGGAAAAGAGGCAGAACGTCCACAATGATGCACTTGGCCAAAAAGGGCGTATGCGTTTTTTCCTGAATATATTCAGGAAAAAACGCATACGCCCTTTTTGGCCAACCAAGCAAGCTTGCAAAGGAAATCTGCACTACAATGAAGTCTCACTTCCCCCCGGTCAAAAGGGCCATCTGAAAAAAGTGTAAAATCCAGAAAGGCAGGACAGGCCATGGAGAACTGGGAGCCTTGTTATGCTGATGGGCGGGATGTAAATTGCCAACAGACACTCGGGAGAAGTGTATGGTGTTTCCTGAAACATCTAAAAAACAAAGCAACAGAGCCTAGGGCACTTCCACTTATGGTCCTATAGCTTAGGGAAATTAAAATCAAAAAGATGCAGCCACCCCAATGTTTGGGACGCCTCTGTTTACAAGAAGCTCGTTTACCGTACAAGTTCAATATCACAGAAAGTGAAAAATGGATAAAGAACTTGTGGTACTTACGTACAATGCAGTATCACTCAGCAGTGAAATCTATGCCATCAGGCCCGTAGCAGCACAATGAGTGGATTCAGGTACGATGATTCTAACTGAAATAAGTCACACAGAAAAAGAAACATCATAAGATATCAGTAATACACGGAATGTAAACTTGGCTACACAGGAACTGAATTACAGAACAGAACAGGGTCTCAAATTTAGAAAACCAACTTATGCTTGTTTAAGGGTAAAGGTGAGTTGGGGTGCTGCATAAAACCAGAGATTGAAATGAGCACAGATAAAGTTCCTTAAGCCAAATATGGAATAGACAAGAGCTACTCCTTGCTCAACGAAATGGACTCAACACCGCATATTAAACGCCTAAGAATGTACCTGACTCTTAAGTATCTTAAAACCTATGGATTGCTATGTCTCCGAAAGAGAATCAAGCATGTGTACAGGGACATAAACGCAGCAGTGATAGGATTGGAGAGGTTCGGTGAGCAAATGAAGACCCTTTGAAGTCATATTGCATGGTACCCATTCCACGGGTTTCAACTACCCAGGTTTAAGGTATTCTTCCTTCAGCTAAAACATGCATGTGGAACCTAGAGTATGATCAACCATGTGATCGGGAGACGTGTTCAAATATGTCTCAGTTTTCGTACCCTGGTACTCGGGTGCAACATTCCAGACGCTTTACTAACACTCTCCCGACTTGGAGAGTCAGTCCCTTTAACGTCCTGTTTGGCCCAGTTTGCAATTTCTGCGGAAGATGAACAGGAATAGCGAGAACCAATGAGAGACTAGCTGGAGGTGTCTGGACGGGCAAATTTAACTCTCATTTCCCACCAGGAAGAGGAAATAACCAAAGGCTCAGCGTGCCGTGCCGGAACCAGATTAGGGCCTGAAGCCATCCTGCGGTGTTGCGGCCAGCTCACAAGAAAACGAGTTGAAGAAAGGAGCTCAGGGGCACTGTAATTCACAAACCTGCAGAGTTATAAATGACAACTATCGTCCAAAAATATACTGAAGTAAGGCTGCCAAGAGGACTTGAAAGCGGGGCAGAATTGCAGGAAACCGATTTCAGGAGGTAGACTGGAATTGCATTGAAAGCATAGGAAAAGAGGCAGAACGTCCACAATGATGCACTTGGCCAAAAAGGGCGTATGCGTTTTTTCCTGAATATATTCAGGAAAAAACGCATACGCCCTTTTTGGCCAACCAAGCAAGCTTGCAAAGGAAATCTGCACTACAATGAAGTCTCACTTCCCCCCGGTCAAAAGGGCCATCTGAAAAAAGTGTAAAATCCAGAAAGGCAGGACAGGCCATGGAGAACTGGGAGCCTTGTTATGCTGATGGGCGGGATGTAAATTGCCAACAGACACTCGGGAGAAGTGTATGGTGTTTCCTGAAACATCTAAAAAACAAAGCAACAGAGCCTAGGGCACTTCCACTTATGGTCCTATAGCTTAGGGAAATTAAAATCAAAAAGACACAGCCACCCCAATGTTTGGGACGCCTCTGTTTACAAGAACCTCGTTTACCGTACAAGTTCAATATCACAGAAAGTGAAAAATGGATAAAGAACTTGTGGTACTTACGTACAATGCAGTATCACTCAGCAGTGAAATCTATGTCATCAGGCCCGTAGCAGCACAATGAGTGGATTCAGGTACGATGATTCTAACTGAAATAAGTCACACAGAAAAAGAAACATCATAAGATATCAGTAATACACGGAATGTAAACTTGGCTACACAGGAACTGAATTACAGAACAGAACAGGGTCTCAAATTTAGAAAACCAACTTATGCTTGTTTAAGGGTAAAGGTGAGTTGGGGTGCTGCATAAAACCAGAGATTGAAATGAGCACAGAAAAAGTTCCTTAAGCCAAATATGGAATAGACAAGAGCTACTCCTTGCTCAACGAAATGGACTCAACACCGCATATTAAACGCCTAAGAATGTACCTGACTCTTAAGTATCTTAAAACCTATGGATTGCTATGTCTCCGAAAGAGAATCAAGCATGTGTACAGGGACATAAACGCAGCAGTGATAGGATTGGAGAGGTTCGGTGAGCAAATGAAGACCCTTTGAAGTCATATTGCATGGTACCCATTCCACGGGTTTCAACTACCCAGGCTTAAGGTATTCTTCCTTCAGCTAAAACATGCATGTGGAACCTAGAGTATGATCAACCATGTGATCGGGAGACGTGTTCAAATATGTCTCAGTTTTCGTACCCTGGTACTCGGGTGCAACATTCCAGACGCTTTGCTAACACTCTCCCGACTTGGAGAGTCAGCGCCTTTAACCTCCTGTTTGGCCCAGTTTGCAATTTCTGCGGAAGATGAACAGGAATAGCGAGAACCAATGAGAGACTAGCTGGAGGTGTCTGGACGGGCAAATTTAACTCTCATTTCCCACCAGGAAGAGGAAATAACCAAAGGCTCAGCGTGCCGTGTCGGAACCAGATTAGGGCCTGAAGCCATCCTGCGGTGTTGCGGCCAGCTCACAAGAAAACGAGTTGAAGAAAGGAGCTCAGGGGCACTGTAATTCACAAACCTGCAGAGTTATAAATGACAACTATCGTCCAAAAATATACTGAAGTAAGGCTGCCAAGAGGACTTGAAAGCGGGGCAGAATTGCAGGAAACCGATTTCAGGAGGTAGACTGGAATTGCATTGAAAGCATAGGAAAAGAGGCAGAACGTCCACAATGATGCACTTGGCCAAAAAGGGTGTATGCGTTTTTTCCTGAATATATTCAGGAAAAAACGCATACGCCCTTTTTGGCCAACCAAGCAAGCTTGCAAAGGAAATCTGCACTACAATGAAGTCTCAATTCCCCCCGGTCAAAAGGGCCATCTGAAAAAAGTGTAAAATCCAGAAAGGCAGGACAGGCCATGGAGAACTGGGAGCCTTGTTATGCTGATGGGCGGGATGTAAATTGCCAACAGACACTCGGGAGAAGTGTATGGTGTTTCCTGAAACATCTAAAAAACAAAGCAACAGAGCCTAGGGCACTTCCACTTATGGTCCTATAGCTTAGGGAAATTAAAATCAAAAAGACACAGCCACCCCAATGTTTGGGACGCCTCTGTTTACAAGAACCTCGTTTACCGTACAAGTTCAATATCACAGAAAGTGAAAAATGGATAAAGAACTTGTGGTACTTACGTACAATGCAGTATCACTCAGCAGTGAAATCTATGTCATCAGGCCTGTAGCAGCACAATGAGTGGATTCAGGTACGATGATTCTAACTGAAATAAGTCACACAGAAAAAGAAACATCATAAGATATCAGTAATACACGGAATGTAAACTTGGCTACACAGGAACTGAATTACAGAACAGAACAGGGTCTCAAATTTAGAAAACCAACTTATGCTTGTTTAAGGGTAAAGGTGAGTTGGGGTGCTGCATAAAACCAGAGATTGAAATGAGCACAGATAAAGTTCCTTAAGCCAAATATGGAATAGACAAGAGCTACTCCTTGCTCAACGAAATGGACTCAACACCGCATATTAAACGCCTAAGAATGTACCTGACTCTTAAGTATCTTAAAACCTATGGATTGCTATGTCTCCGAAAGAGAATCAAGCATGTGTACAGGGACATAAACGCAGCAGTGATAGGATTGGAGAGGTTCGGTGAGCAAATGAAGACCCTTTGAAGTCATATTGCATGGTACCCATTCCACGGGTTTCAACTACCCAGGCTTAAGGTATTCTTCCTTCAGCTAAAACATGCATGTGGAACCTAGAGTATGATCAACCATGTGATCGGGAGACGTGTTCAAATATGTCTCAGTTTTCGTACCCTGGTACTCGGGTGCAACATTCCAGACGCTTTACTAACACTCTCCCGACTTGGAGAGTCAGCGCCTTTAACCTCCTGTTTGGCCCAGTTTGCAATTTCTGCGGAAGATGAACAGGAATAGCGAGAACCAATGAGAGACTAGCGGGAGGTGTCTGGACGGGCAAATTTAACTCTCATTTCCCACCAGGAAGAGGAAATAACCAAAGGCTCAGCGTGCCGTGTCGGAACCAGATTAGGGCCTGAAGCCATCCTGCGGTGTTGCGGCCAGCTCACAAGAAAACGAGTTGAAGAAAGGAGCTCAGGGGCACTGTAATTCACAAACCTGCAGAGTTATAAATGACAACTATCGTCCAAAAATATACTGAAGTAAGGCTGCCAAGAGGACTTGAAAGCGGGGCAGAATTGCAGGAAACCGATTTCAGGAGGTAGACTGGAATTGCATTGAAAGCATAGGAAAAGAGGCAGAACGTCCACAATGATGCACTTGGCCAAAAAGGGCGTATGCGTTTTTTCCTGAATATATTCAGGAAAAAACGCATACGCCCTTTTTGGCCAACCAAGCAAGCTTGCAAAGGAAATCTGCACTACAATGAAGTCTCACTTCCCCCCGGTCAAAAGGGCCATCTGAAACAAGTGTAAAATCCAGAAAGGCAGGACAGGCCATGGAGAACTGGGAGCCTTGTTATGCTGATGGGCGGGATGTAAATTGCCAACAGACACTCGGGAGAAGTGTATGGTGTTTCCTGAAACATCTAAAAAACAAAGCAACAGAGCCTAGGGCACTTCCACTTATGGTCCTATAGCTTAGGGAAATTAAAATCAAAAAGACACAGCCACCCCGATGTTTGGGACGCCTCTGTTTACAAGAACCTCGTTTACCGTACAAGTTCAATATCACAGAAAGTGAAAAATGGATAAAGAACTTGTGGTACTTACGTACAATGCAGTATCACTCAGCAGTGAAATCTATGTCATCAGGCCCGTAGCAGCACAATGAGTGGATTCAGGTACGATGATTCTAACTGAAATAAGTCACACAGAAAAAGAAACATCATAAGATATCAGTAATACACGGAATGTAAACTTGGCTACACAGGAACTGAATTACAGAACAGAACAGGGTCTCAAATTTAGAAAACCAACTTATGCTTGTTTAAGGGTAAAGGTGAGTTGGGGTGCTGCATAAAACCAGAGATTGAAATGAGCACAGATAAAGTTCCTTAAGCCAAATATGGAATAGACAAGAGCTACTCCTTGCTCAACGAAATGGACTCAACACCGCATATTAAACGCCTAAGAATGTACCTGACTCTTAAGTATCTTAAAACCTATGGATTGCTATGTCTCCGAAAGAGAATCAAGCATGTGTACAGGGACATAAACGCAGCAGTGATAGGATTGGAGAGGTTCGGTGAGCAAATGAAGACCCTTTGAAGTCATATTGCATGGTACCCATTCCACGGGTTTCAACTACCCAGGTTTAAGGTATTCTTCCTTCAGCTAAAACATGCATGTGGAACCTAGAGTATGATCAACCATGTGATCGGGAGACGTGTTCAAATATGTCTCAGTTTTCGTACCCTGGTACTCGGGTGCAACATTCCAGACGCTTTACTAACACTCTCCCCACTTGGAGAGTCAGCGCCTTTAACCTCCTGTTTGGCCCAGTTTGCAATTTCTGCGGAAGATGAACAGGAATAGCGAGAACCAATGAGAGACTAGCTGGAGGTGTCTGGACGGGCAAATTTAACTCTCATTTCCCACCAGGAAGAGGAAATAACCAAAGGCTCAGCGTGCCGTGCCGGAACCAGATTAGGGCCTGAAGCCATCCTGCGGTGTTGCGGCCAGCTCACAAGAAAACGAGTTGAAGAAAGGAGCTCAGGGGCACTGTAATTCACAAACCTGCAGAGTTATAAATGACAACTATCGTCCAAAAATATACTGAAGTAAGGCTGCCAAGAGGACTTGAAAGCGGGGCAGAATTGCAGGAAACCGATTTCAGGAGGTAGACTGGAATTGCATTGAAAGCATAGGAAAAGAGGCAGAACGTCCACAATGATGCACTTGGCCAAAAAGGGCGTATGCGTTTTTTCCTGAATATATTCAGGAAAAAACGCATACGCCCTTTTTGGCCAACCAAGCAAGCTTGCAAAGGAAATCTGCACTACAATGAAGTCTCACTTCCCCCCGGTCAAAAGGGCCATCTGAAAAAAGTGTAAAATCCAGAAAGGCAGGACAGGCCATGGAGAACTGGGAGCCTTGTTATGCTGATGGGCGGGATGTAAATTGCCAACAGACACTCGGGAGAAGTGTATGGTGTTTCCTGAAACATCTAAAAAACAAAGCAACAGAGCCTAGGGCACTTCCACTTATGGTCCTATAGCTTAGGGAAATTAAAATCAAAAAGATACAGCCACCCCAATGTTTGGGACGCCTCTGTTTACAAGAAGCTCGTTTACCGTACAAGTTCAATATCACAGAAAGTGAAAAATGGATAAAGAACTTGTGGTACTTACGTACAATGCAGTATCACTCAGCAGTGAAATCTATGCCATCAGGCCCGTAGCAGCACAATGAGTGGATTCAGGTACGATGATTCTAACTGAAATAAGTCACACAGAAAAAGAAACATCATAAGATATCAGTAATACACGGAATGTAAACTTGGCTACACAGGAACTGAATTACAGAACAGAACAGGGTCTCAAATTTAGAAAACCAACTTATGCTTGTTTAAGGGTAAAGGTGAGTTGGGGTGCTGCATAAAACCAGAGATTGAAATGAGCACAGATAAAGTTCCTTAAGCCAAATATGGAATAGACAAGAGCTACTCCTTGCTCAACGAAATGGACTCAACACCGCATATTAAACGCCTAAGAATGTACCTGACTCTTAAGTATCTTAAAACCTATGGATTGCTATGTCTCCGAAAGAGAATCAAGCATGTGTACAGGGACATAAACGCAGCAGTGATAGGATTGGAGAGGTTCGGTGAGCAAATGAAGACCCTTTGAAGTCATATTGCATGGTACCCATTCCACGGGTTTCAACTACCCAGGTTTAAGGTATTCTTCCTTCAGCTAAAACATGCATGTGGAACCTAGAGTATGATCAACCATGTGATCGGGAGACGTGTTCAAATATGTCTCAGTTTTCGTACCCTGGTACTCGGGTGCAACATTCCAGACGCTTTACTAACACTCTCCCGACTTGGAGAGTCAGTCCCTTTAACCTCCTGTTTGGCCCAGTTTGCAATTTCTGCGGAAGATGAACAGGAATAGCGAGAACCAATGAGAGACTAGCTGGAGGTGTCTGGACGGGCAAATTTAACTCTCATTTCCCACCAGGAAGAAGAAATAACCAAAGGCTCAGCGTGCCGTGCCGGAACCAGATTAGGGCCTGAAGCCATCCTGCGGTGTTGCGGCCAGCTCACAAGAAAACGAGTTGAAGAAAGGAGCTCAGGGGCACTGTAATTCACAAACCTGCAGAGTTATAAATGACAACTATCGTCCAAAAATATACTGAAGTAAGGCTGCCAAGAGGACTTGAAAGCGGGGCAGAATTGCAGGAAACCGATTTCAGGAGGTAGACTGGAATTGCATTGAAAGCATAGGAAAAGAGGCAGAACGTCCACAATGATGCACTTGGCCAAAAAGGGCGTATGCGTTTTTTCCTGAATATATTCAGGAAAAAACGCATACGCCCTTTTTGGCCAACCAAGCAAGCTTGCAAAGGAAATCTGCACTACAATGAAGTCTCACTTCCCCCCGGTCAAAAGGGCCATCTGAAAAAAGTGTAAAATCCAGAAAGGCAGGACAGGCCATGGAGAACTGGGAGCCTTGTTATGCTGATGGGCGGGATGTAAATTGCCAACAGACACTCGGGAGAAGTGTATGGTGTTTCCTGAAACATCTAAAAAACAAAGCAACAGAGCCTAGGGCACTTCCACTTATGGTCCTATAGCTTAGGGAAATTAAAATCAAAAAGATACAGCCACCCCAATGTTTGGGACGCCTCTGTTTACAAGAACCTCATTTACCGTACAAGTTCAATATCACAGAAAGTGAAAAATGGATAAAGAACTTGTGGTACTTACGTACAATGCAGTATCACTCAGCAGTGAAATCTATGTCATCAGGCCCATAGCAGCACAATGAGTGGATTCAGGTACGATGATTCTAACTAAAATAAGTCAGAAAAAGAAACATCATAAGATATCAGTAATACACGGAATGTAAACTTGGCTACACAGGAACTGAATTACAGAACAGAACAGGGTCTCAAATTTAGAAAACCAACTTATGCTTGTTTAAGGGTAAAGGTGAGTTGGGGTGCTGCATAAAACCAGAGATTGAAATGAGCACAGATAAAGTTCCTTAAGCCAAATATGGAATAGACAAGAGCTACTCCTTGCTCAACGAAATGGACTCAACACCCCATATTAAACGCCTAAGAATGTACCTGACTCTTAAGTATCTTAAAACCTATGGATTGCTATGTCTCCGAAAGAGAATCAAGCATGTGTACAGGGACATAAACGCAGCAGTGATAGGATTGGAGAGGTTCGGTGAGCAAATGAAGATCCTTTGAAGTCATATTGCATGGTACCCATTCCACGGGTTTCAACTACCCAGGTTTAAGGTATTCTTCCTTCAGCTAAAACATGCATGTGGAACCTAGAGTATGATCAACCATGTGATCGGGAGACGTGTTCAAATATGTCTCAGTTTTCATACCCTGGTACTCGGGTGCAACATTCCAGACGCTTTACTAACACTCTCCCGACTTGGAGAGTCAGTCCCTTTAACCTCCTGTTTGGCCCAGTTTGCAATTTCTGCGGAAGATGAACAGGAATAGCGAGAACCAATGAGAGACTAGCTGGAGGTGTCTGGACGGGCAAATTTAACTCTCATTTCCCACCAGGAAGAGGAAATAACCAAAGGCTCAGCGTGCCGTGCCGGAACCAGATTAGGGCCTGAAGCCATCCTGCGGTGTTGCGGCCAGCTCACAAGAAAACGAGTTGAAGAAAGGAGCTCAGGGGCACTGTAATTCACAAACCTGCAGAGTTATAAATGACAACTATCGTCCAAAAATATACTGAAGTAAGGCTGCCAAGAGGACTTGAAAGCGGGGCAGAATTGCAGGAAACCGATTTCAGGAGGTAGACTGGAATTGCATTGAAAGCATAGGAAAAGAGGCAGAACGTCCACAATGATGCACTTGGCCAAAAAGGGCGTATGCGTTTTTTCCTGAATATATTCAGGAAAAAACGCATACGCCCTTTTTGGCCAACCAAGCAAGCTTGCAAAGGAAATCTGCACTACAATGAAGTCTCACTTCCCCCCAGTCAAAAGGGCCATCTGAAAAAAGTGTAAAATCCAGAAAGGCAGGACAGGCCATGGAGAACTGGGAGCCTTGTTATGCTGATGGGCGGGATGTAAACTGCCAACAGACACTCGGGAGAAGTGTATGGTGTTTCCTGAAACATCTAAAAAACAAAGCAACAGAGCCTAGGGCACTTCCACTTATGGTCCTATAGCTTAGGGAAATTAAAATCAAAAAGACACAGCCACCCCAATGTTTGGGACGCCTCTGTTTACAAGAACCTCGTTTACCGTACAAGTTCAATATCACAGAAAGTGAAAAATGGATAAAGAACTTGTGGTACTTACGTACAATGCAGTATCACTCAGCAGTGAAATCTATGCCATCAGGCCCGTAGCAGCACAATGAGTGGATTCAGGTACGATGATTCTAACTGAAATAAGTCACACAGAAAAAGAAACATCATAAGATATCAGTAATACACGGAATGTAAACTTGGCTACACAGGAACTGTATTACAGAACAGAACAGGGTCTCAAATTTAGAAAACCAACTTATGCTTGTTTAAGGGTAAAGGTGAGTTGGGGTGCTGCATAAAACCAGAGATTGAAATGAGCACAGATAAAGTTCCTTAAGCCAAATATGGAATAGACAAGAGCTACTCCTTGCTCAACGAAATGGACTCAACACCGCATATTAAACGCCTAAGAATGTACCTGACTCTTAAGTATCTTAAAACCTATGGATTGCTATGTCTCCGAAAGAGAATCAAGCATGTGTACAGGGACATAAACGCAGCAGTGATAGGATTGGAGAGGTTCGGTGAGCAAATGAAGACCCTTTGAAGTCATATTGCATGGTACCCATTCCACGGGTTTCAACTACCCAGGTTTAAGGTATTCTTCCTTCAGCTAAAACATGCATGTGGAACCTAGAGTATGATCAACCATGTGATCGGGAGACGTGTTCAAATATGTCTCAGTTTTCGTACCCTGGTACTCGGGTGCAACATTCCAGACGCTTTACTAACACTCTCCCGACTTGGAGAGTCAGTCCCTTTAACCTCCTGTTTGGCCCAGTTTGCAATTTCTGCGGAAGATGAACAGGAATAGCGAGAACCAATGAGAGACTAGCTGGAGGTGTCTGGACGGGCAAATTTAACTCTCATTTCCCACCAGGAAGAGGAAATAACCAAAGGCTCAGCGTGCCGTGCCGGAACCAGATTAGGGCCTGAAGCCATCCTGCGGTGTTGCGGCCAGCTCACAAGAAAACGAGTTGAAGAAAGGAGCTCAGGGGCACTGTAATTCACAAACCTGCAGAGTTATAAATGACAACTATCGTCCAAAAATATACTGAAGTAAGGCTGCCAAGAGGACTTGAAAGCGGGGCAGAATTGCAGGAAACCGATTTCAGGAGGTAGACTGGAATTGCATTGAAAGCATAGGAAAAGAGGCAGAACGTCCACAATGATGCACTTGGCCAAAAAGGGCGTATGCGTTTTTTCCTGAATATATTCAGGAAAAAACGCATACGCCCTTTTTGGCCAACCAAGCAAGCTTGCAAAGGAAATCTGCACTACAATGAAGTCTCACTTCCCCCCGGTCAAAAGGGCCATCTGAAAAAAGTGTAAAATCCAGAAAGGCAGGACAGGCCATGGAGAACTGGGAGCCTTGTTATGCTGATGGGCGGGATGTAAATTGCCAACAGACACTCGGGAGAAGTGTATGGTGTTTCCTGAAACATCTAAAAAACAAAGCAACAGAGCCTAGGGCACTTCCACTTATGGTCCTATAGCTTAGGGAAATTAAAATCAAAAAGATACAGCCACCCCAATGTTTGGGACGCCTCTGTTTACAAGAACCTCGTTTACCGTACAAGTTCAATATCACAGAAAGTGAAAAATGGATAAAGAACTTGTGGTACTTACGTACAATGCAGTATCACTCAGCAGTGAAATCTATGCCATCAGGCCCGTAGCAGCACAATGAGTGGATTCAGGTACGATGATTCTAACTGAAATAAGTCACACAGAAAAAGAAACATCATAAGATATCAGTAATACACGGAATGTAAACTTGGCTACACAGGAACTGAATTACAGAACAGAACAGGGTCTCAAATTTAGAAAACCAACTTATGCTTGTTTAAGGGTAAAGGTGAGTTGGGGTGCTGCATAAAACCAGAGATTGAAATGAGCACAGATAAAGTTCCTTAAGCCAAATATGGAATAGACAAGAGCTACTCCTTGCTCAACGAAATGGACTCAACACCGCATATTAAACGCCTAAGAATGTACCTGACTCTTAAGTATCTTAAAACCTATGGATTGCTATGTCTCCGAAAGAGAATCAAGCATGTGTACAGGGACATAAACGCAGCAGTGATAGGATTGGAGAGGTTCGGTGAGCAAATGAAGACCCTTTGAAGTCATATTGCATGGTACCCATTCCACGGGTTTCAACTACCCAGGTTTAAGGTATTCTTCCTTCAGCTAAAACATGCATGTGGAACCTAGAGTATGATCAACCATGTGATCGGGAGACGTGTTCAAATATGTCTCAGTTTTCGTACCCTGGTACTCGGGTGCAACATTCCAGACGCTTTACTAACACTCTCCCGACTTGGAGAGTCAGTCCCTTTAACCTCCTGTTTGGCCCAGTTTGCAATTTCTGCGGAAGATGAACAGGAATAGCGAGAACCAATGAGAGACTAGCTGGAGGTGTCTGGACGGGCAAATTTAACTCTCATTTCCCACCAGGAAGAGGAAATAACCAAAGGCTCAGCGTGCCGTGCCGGAACCAGATTAGGGCCTGAAGCCATCCTGCGGTGTTGCGGCCAGCTCACAAGAAAACGAGTTGAAGAAAGGAGCTCAGGGGCACTGTAATTCACAAACCTGCAGAGTTATAAATGACAACTATCGTCCAAAAATATACTGAAGTAAGGCTGCCAAGAGGACTTGAAAGCGGGGCAGAATTGCAGGAAACCGATTTCAGGAGGTAGACTGGAATTGCATTGAAAGCATAGGAAAAGAGGCAGAACGTCCACAATGATGCACTTGGCCAAAAAGGGCGTATGCGTTTTTTCCTGAATATATTCAGGAAAAAACGCATACGCCCTTTTTGGCCAACCAAGCAAGCTTGCAAAGGAAATCTGCACTACAATGAAGTCTCACTTCCCCCCGGTCAAAAGGGCCATCTGAAAAAAGTGTAAAATCCAGAAAGGCAGGACAGGCCATGGAGAACTGGGAGCCTTGTTATGCTGATGGGCGGGATGTAAATTGCCAACAGACACTCGGGAGAAGTGTATGGTGTTTCCTGAAACATCTAAAAAACAAAGCAACAGAGCCTAGGGCACTTCCACTTATGGTCCTATAGCTTAGGGAAATTAAAATCAAAAAGATACAGCCACCCCAATGTTTGGGACGCCTCTGTTTACAAGAACCTCGTTTACCGTACAAGTTCAATATCACAGAAAGTGAAAAATGGATAAAGAACTTGTGGTACTTACGTACAATGCAGTATCACTCAGCAGTGAAATCTATGCCATCAGGCCCGTAGCAGCACAATGAGTGGATTCAGGTACGATGATTCTAACTGAAATAAGTCACACAGAAAAAGAAACATCATAAGATATCAGTAATACACGGAATGTAAACTTGGCTACACAGGAACTGTATTACAGAACAGAACAGGGTCTCAAATTTAGAAAACCAACTTATGCTTGTTTAAGGGTAAAGGTGAGTTGGGGTGCTGCATAAAACCAGAGATTGAAATGAGCACAGATAAAGTTCCTTAAGCCAAATATGGAATAGACAAGAGCTACTCCTTGCTCAACGAAATGGACTCAACACCGCATATTAAACGCCTAAGAATGTACCTGACTCTTAAGTATCTTAAAACCTATGGATTGCTATGTCTCCGAAAGAGAATCAAGCATGTGTACAGGGACATAAACGCAGCAGTGATAGGATTGGAGAGGTTCGGTGAGCAAATGAAGACCCTTTGAAGTCATATTGCATGGTACCCATTCCACGGGTTTCAACTACCCAGGTTTAAGGTATTCTTCCTTCAGCTAAAACATGCATGTGGAACCTAGAGTATGATCAACCATGTGATCGGGAGACGTGTTCAAATATGTCTCAGTTTTCGTACCCTGGTACTCGGGTGCAACATTCCAGACGCTTTACTAACACTCTCCCGACTTGGAGAGTCAGTCCCTTTAACCTCCTGTTTGGCCCAGTTTGCAATTTCTGCGGAAGATGAACAGGAATAGCGAGAACCAATGAGAGACTAGCTGGAGGTGTCTGGACGGGCAAATTTAACTCTCATTTCCCACCAGGAAGAGGAAATAACCAAAGGCTCAGCGTGCCGTGCCGGAACCAGATTAGGGCCTGAAGCCATCCTGCGGTGTTGCGGCCAGCTCACAAGAAAACGAGTTGAAGAAAGGAGCTCAGGGGCACTGTAATTCACAAACCTGCAGAGTTATAAATGACAACTATCGTCCAAAAATATACTGAAGTAAGGCTGCCAAGAGGACTTGAAAGCGGGGCAGAATTGCAGGAAACCGATTTCAGGAGGTAGACTGGAATTGCATTGAAAGCATAGGAAAAGAGGCAGAACGTCCACAATGATGCACTTGGCCAAAAAGGGCGTATGCGTTTTTTCCTGAATATATTCAGGAAAAAACGCATACGCCCTTTTTGGCCAACCAAGCAAGCTTGCAAAAGAAATCTGCCCTACAATGAAGTCTCACTTCCCCCCGGTCAAAAGGGCCATCTGAAAAAAGTGTAAAATCCAGAAAGGCAGGACAGGCCATGGAGAACTGGGAGCCTTGTTATGCTGATGGGCGGGATGTAAATTGCCAACAGACACTCGGGAGAAGTGTATGGTGTTTCCTGAAACATCTAAAAAACAAAGCAACAGAGCCTAGGGCACTTCCACTTATGGTCCTATAGCTTAGGGAAATTAAAATCAAAAAGATACAGCCACCCCAATGTTTGGGACGCCTCTGTTTACAAGAACCTCGTTTACCGTAAAAGTTCAATATTACAGAAAGTGAAAAATGGATAAAGAACTTGTGGTACTTACGTACAATGCAGTATCACTCAGCAGTGAAATCTATGCCATCAGGCCCATAGCAGCACAATGAGTGGATTCAGGTACGATGATTCTAACTGAAATAAGTCACACAGAAAAAGAAACATCATAAGATATCAGTAATACACGGAATGTAAACTTGGCTACACAGGAACTGAATTACAGAACAGAACAGGGTCTCAAATTTAGAAAACCAACTTATGCTTGTTTAAGGGTAAAGGTGAGTTGGGGTGCTGCATAAAACCAGAGATTGAAATGAGCACAGATAAAGTTCCTTAAGCCAAATATGGAATAGACAAGAGCTACTCCTTGCTCAACGAAATGGACTCAACACCGCATATTAAACGCCTAAGAATGTACCTGACTCTTAAGTATCTTAAAACCTATGGATTGCTATGTCTCCGAAAGAGAATCAAGCATGTGTACAGGGACATAAACGCAGCAGTGATAGGATTGGAGAGGTTCGGTGAGCAAATGAAGACCCTTTGAAGTCATATTGCATGGTACCCATTCCACGGGTTTCAACTACCCAGGTTTAAGGTATTCTTCCTTCAGCTAAAACATGCATGTGGAACCTAGAGTATGATCAACCATGTGATCGGGAGACGTGTTCAAATATGTCTCAGTTTTCGTACCCTGGTACTCGGGTGCAACATTCCAGACGCTTTACTAACACTCTCCCGACTTGGAGAGTCAGTCCCTTTAACCTCCTGTTTGGCCCAGTTTGCAATTTCTGCGGAAGATGAACAGGAATAGCGAGAACCAATGAGAGACTAGCTGGAGGTGTCTGGACGGGCAAATTTAACTCTCATTTCCCACCAGGAAGAGGAAATAACCAAAGGCTCAGCGTGCCGTGCCGGAACCAGATTAGGGCCTGAAGCCATCCTGCGGTGTTGCGGCCAGCTCACAAGAAAACGAGTTGAAGAAAGGAGCTCAGGGGCACTGTAATTCACAAACCTGCAGAGTTATAAATGACAACTATCGTCCAAAAATATACTGAAGTAAGGCTGCCAAGAGGACTTGAAAGCGGGGCAGAATTGCAGGAAACCGATTTCAGGAGGTAGACTGGAATTGCATTGAAAGCATAGGAAAAGAGGCAGAACGTCCACAATGATGCACTTGGCCAAAAAGGGCGTATGCGTTTTTTCCTGAATATATTCAGGAAAAAACGCATACGCCCTTTTTGGCCAACCAAGCAAGCTTGCAAAGGAAATCTGCACTACAATGAAGTCTCACTTCCCCCCGGTCAAAAGGGCCATCTGAAAAAAGTGTAAAATCCAGAAAGGCAGGACAGGCCATGGAGAACTGGGAGCCTTGTTATGCTGATGGGCGGGATGTAAATTGCCAACAGACACTCGGGAGAAGTGTATGGTGTTTCCTGAAACATCTAAAAAACAAAGCAACAGAGCCTAGGGCACTTCCACTTATGGTCCTATAGCTTAGGGAAATTAAAATCAAAAAGATACAGCCACCCCAATGTTTGGGACGCCTCTGTTTACAAGAACCTCGTTTACCGTACAAGTTCAATATCACAGAAAGTGAAAAATGGATAAAGAACTTGTGGTACTTACGTACAATGCAGTATCACTCAGCAGTGAAATCTATGCCATCAGGCCCGTAGCAGCACAATGAGTGGATTCAGGTACGATGATTCTAACTGAAATAAGTCACACAGAAAAAGAAATATCATAAGATATCAGTAATACACGGAATGTAAACTTGGCTACACAGGAACTGTATTACAGAACAGAACAGGGTCTCAAATTTAGAAAACCAACTTATGCTTGTTTAAGGGTAAAGGTGAGTTGGGGTGCTGCATAAAACCAGAGATTGAAATGAGCACAGATAAAGTTCCTTAAGCCAAATATGGAATAGACAAGAGCTACTCCTTGCTCAATGAAATGGACTCAACACCGCATATTAAACGCCTAAGAATGTACCTGACTCTTAAGTATCTTAAAACCTATGGATTGCTATGTCTCCGAAAGAGAATCAAGCATGTGTACAGGGACATAAACGCAGCAGTGATAGGATTGGAGAGGTTCGGTGAGCAAATGAAGACCCTTTGAAGTCATATTGCATGGTACCCATTCCACGGGTTTCAACTACCCAGGTTTAAGGTATTCTTCCTTCAGCTAAAACATGCATGTGGAACCTAGAGTATGATCAACCATGTGATCGGGAGACGTGTTCAAATATGTCTCAGTTTTCGTACCCTGGTACTCGGGTGCAACATTCCAGACGCTTTACTAACACTCTCCCGACTTGGAGAGTCAGTCCCTTTAACCTCCTGTTTGGCCCAGTTTGCAATTTCTGCGGAAGATGAACAGGAATAGCGAGAACCAATGAGAGACTAGCTGGAGGTGTCTGGACGGGCAAATTTAACTCTCATTTCCCACCAGGAAGAGGAAATAACCAAAGGCTCAGCGTGCCGTGCCGGAACCAGATTAGGGCCTGAAGCCATCCTGCGGTGTTGCGGCCAGCTCACAAGAAAACGAGTTGAAGAAAGGAGCTCAGGGGCACTGTAATTCACAAACCTGCAGAGTTATAAATGACAACTATCGTCCAAAAATATACTGAAGTAAGGCTGCCAAGAGGACTTGAAAGCGGGGCAGAATTGCAGGAAACCGATTTCAGGAGGTAGACTGGAATTGCATTGAAAGCATAGGAAAAGAGGCAGAACGTCCACAATGATGCACTTGGCCAAAAAGGGCGTATGCGTTTTTTCCTGAATATATTCAGGAAAAAACGCATACGCCCTTTTTGGCCAACCAAGCAAGCTTGCAAAAGAAATCTGCCCTACAATGAAGTCTCACTTCCCCCCGGTCAAAAGGGCCATCTGAAAAAAGTGTAAAATCCAGAAAGGCAGGACAGGCCATGGAGAACTGGGAGCCTTGTTATGCTGATGGGCGGGATGTAAATTGCCAACAGACACTCGGGAGAAGTGTATGGTGTTTCCTGAAACATCTAAAAAACAAAGCAACAGAGCCTAGGGCACTTCCACTTATGGTCCTATAGCTTAGGGAAATTAAAATCAAAAAGATACAGCCACCCCAATGTTTGGGACGCCTCTGTTTACAAGAACCTCGTTTACCGTACAAGTTCAATATCACAGAAAGTGAAAAATGGATAAAGAACTTGTGGTACTTACGTACAATGCAGTATCACTCAGCAGTGAAATCTATGCCATCAGGCCCGTAGCAGCACAATGAGTGGATTCAGGTACGATGATTCTAACTGAAATAAGTCACACAGAAAAAGAAACATCATAAGATATCAGTAATACACGGAATGTAAACTTGGCTACACAGGAACTGAATTACAGAACAGAACAGGGTCTCAAATTTAGAAAACCAACTTATGCTTGTTTAAGGGTAAAGGTGAGTTGGGGTGCTGCATAAAACCAGAGATTGAAATGAGCACAGATAAAGTTCCTTAAGCCAAATATGGAATAGACAAGAGCTACTCCTTGCTCAACGAAATGGACTCAACACCGCATATTAAACGCCTAAGAATGTACCTGACTCTTAAGTATCTTAAAACCTATGGATTGCTATGTCTCCGAAAGAGAATCAAGCATGTGTACAGGGACATAAACGCAGCAGTGATAGGATTGGAGAGGTTCGGTGAGCAAATGAAGACCCTTTGAAGTCATATTGCATGGTACCCATTCCACGGGTTTCAACTACCCAGGTTTAAGGTATTCTTCCTTCAGCTAAAACATGCATGTGGAACCTAGAGTATGATCAACCATGTGATCGGGAGACGTGTTCAAATATGTCTCAGTTTTCGTACCCTGGTACTCGGGTGCAACATTCCAGACGCTTTACTAACACTCTCCCGACTTGGAGAGTCAGTCCCTTTAACCTCCTGTTTGGCCCAGTTTGCAATTTCTGCGGAAGATGAACAGGAATAGCGAGAACCAATGAGAGACTAGCTGGAGGTGTCTGGACGGGCAAATTTAACTCTCATTTCCCACCAGGAAGAGGAAATAACCAAAGGCTCAGCGTGCCGTGCCGGAACCAGATTAGGGCCTGAAGCCATCCTGCGGTGTTGCGGCCAGCTCACAAGAAAACGAGTTGAAGAAAGGAGCTCAGGGGCACTGTAATTCACAAACCTGCAGAGTTATAAATGACAACTATCGTCCAAAAATATACTGAAGTAAGGCTGCCAAGAGGACTTGAAAGCGGGGCAGAATTGCAGGAAACCGATTTCAGGAGGTAGACTGGAATTGCATTGAAAGCATAGGAAAAGAGGCAGAACGTCCACAATGATGCACTTGGCCAAAAAGGGCGTATGCGTTTTTTCCTGAATATATTCAGGAAAAAACGCATACGCCCTTTTTGGCCAACCAAGCAAGCTTGCAAAAGAAATCTGCCCTACAATGAAGTCTCACTTCCCCCCGGTCAAAAGGGCCATCTGAAAAAAGTGTAAAATCCAGAAAGGCAGGACAGGCCATGGAGAACTGGGAGCCTTGTTATGCTGATGGGCGGGATGTAAATTGCCAACAGACACTCGGGAGAAGTGTATGGTGTTTCCTGAAACATCTAAAAAACAAAGCAACAGAGCCTAGGGCACTTCCACTTATGGTCCTATAGCTTAGGGAAATTAAAATCAAAAAGATACAGCCACCCCAATGTTTGGGACGCCTCTGTTTACAAGAACCTCGTTTACCGTAAAAGTTCAATATTACAGAAAGTGAAAAATGGATAAAGAACTTGTGGTACTTACGTACAATGCAGTATCACTCAGCAGTGAAATCTATGCCATCAGGCCCGTAGCAGCACAATGAGTGGATTCAGGTACGATGATTCTAACTGAAATAAGTCACACAGAAAAAGAAACATCATAAGATATCAGTAATACACGGAATGTAAACTTGGCTACACAGGAACTGAATTACAGAACAGAACAGGGTCTCAAATTTAGAAAACCAACTTATGCTTGTTTAAGGGTAAAGGTGAGTTGGGGTGCTGCATAAAACCAGAGATTGAAATGAGCACAGATAAAGTTCCTTAAGCCAAATATGGAATAGACAAGAGCTACTCCTTGCTCAACGAAATGGACTCAACACCGCATATTAAACGCCTAAGAATGTACCTGACTCTTAAGTATCTTAAAACCTATGGATTGCTATGTCTCCGAAAGAGAATCAAGCATGTGTACAGGGACATAAACGCAGCAGTGATAGGATTGGAGAGGTTCGGTGAGCAAATGAAGACCCTTTGAAGTCATATTGCATGGTACCCATTCCACGGGTTTCAACTACCCAGGTTTAAGGTATTCTTCCTTCAGCTAAAACATGCATGTGGAACCTAGAGTATGATCAACCATGTGATCGGGAGACGTGTTCAAATATGTCTCAGTTTTCGTACCCTGGTACTCGGGTGCAACATTCCAGACGCTTTACTAACACTCTCCCGACTTGGAGAGTCAGTCCCTTTAACCTCCTGTTTGGCCCAGTTTGCAATTTCTGCGGAAGATGAACAGGAATAGCGAGAACCAATGAGAGACTAGCTGGAGGTGTCTGGACGGGCAAATTTAACTCTCATTTCCCACCAGGAAGAGGAAATAACCAAAGGCTCAGCGTGCCGTGCCGGAACCAGATTAGGGCCTGAAGCCATCCTGCGGTGTTGCGGCCAGCTCACAAGAAAACGAGTTGAAGAAAGGAGCTCAGGGGCACTGTAATTCACAAACCTGCAGAGTTATAAATGACAACTATCGTCCAAAAATATACTGAAGTAAGGCTGCCAAGAGGACTTGAAAGCGGGGCAGAATTGCAGGAAACCGATTTCAGGAGGTAGACTGGAATTGCATTGAAAGCATAGGAAAAGAGGCAGAACGTCCACAATGATGCACTTGGCCAAAAAGGGCGTATGCGTTTTTTCCTGAATATATTCAGGAAAAAACGCATACGCCCTTTTTGGCCAACCAAGCAAGCTTGCAAAGGAAATCTGCACTACAATGAAGTCTCACTTCCCCCCGGTCAAAAGGGCCATCTGAAAAAAGTGTAAAATCCAGAAAGGCAGGACAGGCCATGGAGAACTGGGAGCCTTGTTATGCTGATGGGCGGGATGTAAATTGCCAACAGACACTCGGGAGAAGTGTATGGTGTTTCCTGAAACATCTAAAAAACAAAGCAACAGAGCCTAGGGCACTTCCATTTATGGTCTTATAGCTTAGGGAAATTAAAATCAAAAAGACACAGCCACCCCAATGTTTGGGACGCCTCTGTTTACAAGAACCTCGTTTACCGTACAAGTTCAATATCACAGAAAGTGAAAAATGGATAAAGAACTTGTGGTACTTACGTACAATGCAGTATCACTCAGCAGTGAAATCTATGTCATCAGGCCCGTAGCAGCACAATGAGTGGATTCAGGTACGATGATTCTAACTGAAATAAGTCACACAGAGAAAGAAACATCATAAGATATCAGTAATACACGGAATGTAAACTTGGCTACACAGGAACTGAATTACAGAACAGAACAGGGTCTCAAATTTAGAAAACCAACTTATGCTTGTTTAAGGGTAAAGGTGAGTTGGGGTGCTGCATAAAACCAGAGATTGAAATGAGCACAGATAAAGTTCCTTAAGCCAAATATGGAATAGACAAGAGCTACTCCTTGCTCAACGAAATGGACTCAACACCGCATATTAAACGCCTAAGAATGTACCTGACTCTTAAGTATCTTAAAACGTATGGATTGCTATGTCTCCGAAAGAGAATCAAGCATGTGTACAGGGACATAAACGCAGCAGTGATAGGATTGGAGAGGTTCGGTGAGCAAATGAAGACCCTTTGAAGTCATATTGCATGGTACCCATTCCACGGGTTTCAACTACCCAGGTTTAAGGTATTCTTCCTTCAGCTAAAACATGCATGTGGAACCTAGAGTATGATCAACCATGTGATCGGGAGACGTGTTCAAATATGTCTCAGTTTTCGTACCCTGGTACTCGGGTGCAACATTCCAGACGCTTTACTAACACTCTCCCGACTTGGAGAGTCAGTCCCTTTAACCTCCTGTTTGGCCCAGTTTGCAATTTCTGCGGAAGATGAACAGGAATAGCGAGAACCAATGAGAGACTAGCTGGAGGTGTCTGGACGGGCAAATTTAACTCTCATTTCCCACCAGGAAGAGGAAATAACCAAAGGCTCAGCGTGCCGTGCCGGAACCAGATTAGGGCCTGAAGCCATCCTGCGGTGTTGCGGCCAGCTCACAAGAAAACGAGTTGAAGAAAGGAGCTCAGGGGCACTGTAATTCACAAACCTGCAGAGTTATAAATGACAACTATCGTCCAAAAATATACTGAAGTAAGGCTGCCAAGAGGACTTGAAAGCGGGGCAGAATTGCAGGAAACCGATTTCAGGAGGTAGACTGGAATTGCATTGAAAGCATAGGAAAAGAGGCAGAACGTCCACAATGATGCACTTGGCCAAAAAGGGCGTATGCGTTTTTTCCTGAATATATTCAGGAAAAAACGCATACGCCCTTTTTGGCCAACCAAGCAAGCTTGCAAAGGAAATCTGCACTACAATGAAGTCTCACTTCCCCCCGGTCAAAAGGGCCATCTGAAAAAAGTGTAAAATCCAGAAAGGCAGGACAGGCCATGGAGAACTGGGAGCCTTGTTATGCTGATGGGCGGGATGTAAACTGCCAACAGACACTCGGGAGAAGTGTATGGTGTTTCCTGAAACATCTAAAAAACAAAGCAACAGAGCCTAGGGCACTTCCACTTATGGTCCTATAGCTTAGGGAAATTAAAATCAAAAAGACACAGCCACCCCAATGTTTGGGACGCCTCTGTTTACAAGAACCTCGTTTACGGTACAAGTTCAATATCACAGAAAGTGAAAAATGGATAAAGAACTTGTGGTACTTACGTACAATGCAGTATCACTCAGCAGTGAAATCTATGTCATCAGGCCCGTAGCAGCACAATGAGTGGATTCAGGTACGATGATTCTAACTGAAATAAGTCACACAGAAAAAGAAACATCATAAGATATCAGTAATACACGGAATGTAAACTTGGCTACACAGGAACTGAATTACAGAACAGAACAGGGTCTCAAATTTAGAAAACCAACTTATGCTTGTATAAGGGTAAAGGTGAGTTGGGGTGCTGCATAAAACCAGAGATTGAAATGAGCACAGATAAAGTTCCTTAAGCCAAATATGGAATAGACAAGAGCTACTCCTTGCTCAACGAAATGGACTCAACACCGCATATTAAACGCCTAAGAATGTACCTGACTCTTAAGTATCTTAAAACCTATGGATTGCTATGTCTCCGAAAGAGAATCAAGCATGTGTACAGGGACATAAACGCAGCAGTGATAGGATTGGAGAGGTTCGGTGAGCAAATGAAGACCCTTTGAAGTCATATTGCATGGTACCCATTCCACGGGTTTCAACTACCCAGGTTTAAGGTATTCTTCCTTCAGCTAAAACATGCATGTGGAACCTAGAGTATGATCAACCATGTGATCGGGAGACGTGTTCAAATATGTCTCAGTTTTCGTACCCTGGTACTCGGGTGCAACATTCCAGACGCTTTACTAACACTCTCCCGACTTGGAGAGTCAGCGCCTTTAACCTCCTGTTTGGCCCTGTTTGCAATTTCTGCGGAAGATGAACAGGAATAGCGAGAACCAATGAGAGACTAGCTGGAGGTGTCTGGACGGGCAAATTTAACTCTCATTTCCCACCAGGAAGAGGAAATAACCAAAGGCTCAGCGTGCCGTGCCGGAACCAGATTAGGGCCTGAAGCCATCCTGCGGTGTTGCGGCCAGCTCACAAGAAAACGAGTTGAAGAAAGGAGCTCAGGGGCACTGTAATTCACAAACCTGCAGAGTTATAAATGACAACTATCGTCCAAAAATATACTGAAGTAAGGCTGCCAAGAGGACTTGAAAGCGGGGCAGAATTGCAGGAAACCGATTTCAGGAGGTAGACTGGAATTGCATTGAAAGCATAGGAAAAGAGGCAGAACGTCCACAATGATGCACTTGGCCAAAAAGGGCGTATGCGTTTTTTCCTGAATATATTCAGGAAAAAACGCATACGCCCTTTTTGGCCAACCAAGCAAGCTTGCAAAGGAAATCTGCACTACAATGAAGTCTCACTTCCCCACCCCCCCCGTTCAAAAGGGCCATCTGAAAAAAGTGTAAAATCCAGAAAGGCAGGACAGGCCATGGAGAACTGGGAGCCTTGTTATGCTGATGGGCGGGATGTAAATTGCCAACAGACACTCGGGAGAAGTGTATGGTGTTTCCTGAAACATCTAAAAAACAAAGCAACAGAGCCTAGGGCACTTCCACTTATGGTCCTATAGCTTAGGGAAATTAAAATCAAAAAGATACAGCCACCCCAATGTTTGGGACGCCTCTGTTTACAAGAACCTCGTTTACCGTACAAGTTCAATATCACAGAAAGTGAAAAATGGATAAAGAACTTGTGGTACTTACGTACAATGCAGTATCACTCAGCAGTGAAATCTATGCCATCAGGCCCGTAGCAGCACAATGAGTGGATTCAGGTACGATGATTCTAACTGAAATAAGTCACACAGAAAAAGAAACATCATAAGATATCAGTAATACACGGAATGTAAACTTGGCTACACAGGAACTGTATTACAGAACAGAACAGGGTCTCAAATTTAGAAAACCAACTTATGCTTGTTTAAGGGTAAAGGTGAGTTGGGGTGCTGCATAAAACCAGAGATTGAAATGAGCACAGATAAAGTTCCTTAAGCCAAATATGGAATAGACAAGAGCTACTCCTTGCTCAACGAAATGGACTCAACACCGCATATTAAACGCCTAAGAATGTACCTGACTCTTAAGTATCTTAAAACCTATGGATTGCTATGTCTCCGAAAGAGAATCAAGCATGTGTACAGGGACATAAACGCAGCAGTGATAGGATTGGAGAGGTTCGGTGAGCAAATGAAGACCCTTTGAAGTCATATTGCATGGTACCCATTCCACGGGTTTCAACTACCCAGGTTTAAGGTATTCTTCCTTCAGCTAAAACATGCATGTGGAACCTAGAGTATGATCAACCATGTGATCGAGAGACGTGTTCAAATATGTCTCAGTTTTCGTACCCTGGTACTCGGGTGCAACATTCCAGACGCTTTACTAACACTCTCCCGACTTGGAGAGTCAGTCCCTTTAACCTCCTGTTTGGCCCAGTTTGCAATTTCTGCGGAAGATGAACAGGAATAGCGAGAACCAATGAGAGACTAGCTGGAGGTGTCTGGACGGGCAAATTTAACTCTCATTTCCCACCAGGAAGAGGAAATAACCAAAGGCTCAGCGTGCCGTGCCGGAACCAGATTAGGGCCTGAAGCCATCCTGCGGTGTTGCGGCCAGCTCACAAGAAAACGAGTTGAAGAAAGGAGCTCAGGGGCACTGTAATTCACAAACCTGCAGAGTTATAAATGACAACTATCGTCCAAAAATATACTGAAGTAAGGCTGCCAAGAGGACTTGAAAGCGGGGCAGAATTGCAGGAAACCGATTTCAGGAGGTAGACTGGAATTGCATTGAAAGCATAGGAAAAGAGGCAGAACGTCCACAATGATGCACTTGGCCAAAAAGGGCGTATGCGTTTTTTCCTGAATATATTCAGGAAAAAACGCATACGCCCTTTTTGGCCAACCAAGCAAGCTTGCAAAGGAAATCTGCACTACAATGAAGTCTCACTTCCCGCCGGTCAAAAGGGCCATCTGAAAAAAGTGTAAAATCCAGAAAGGCAGGACAGGCCATGGAGAACTGGGAGCCTTGTTATGCTGATGGGCGGGATGTAAACTGCCAACAGACACTCGGGAGAAGTGTATGGTGTTTCCTGAAACATCTAAAAAACAAAGCAACAGAGCCTAGGGCACTTCCACTTATGGTCCTATAGCTTAGGGAAATTAAAATCAAAAAGACACAGCCACCCCAATGTTTGGGACGCCTCTGTTTACAAGAACCTCGTTTACCGTACAAGTTCAATATCACAGAAAGTGAAAAATGGATAAAGAACTTGTGGTACTTACGTACAATGCAGTATCACTCAGCAGTGAAATCTATGTCATCAGGCCCGTAGCAGCACAATGAGTGGATTCAGGTACGATGATTCTAACTGAAATAAGTCACACAGAAAAAGAAACATCATAAGATATCAGTAATACACGGAATGTAAACTTGGCTACACAGGAACTGAATTACAGAACAGAACAGGGTCTCAAATTTAGAAAACCAACTTATGCTTGTTTAAGGGTAAAGGTGAGTTGGGGTGCTGCATAAAACCAGAGATTGAAATGAGCACAGATAAAGTTCCTTAAGCCAAATATGGAATAGACAAGAGCTACTCCTTGCTCAACGAAATGGACTCAATACCGCATATTAAACGCCTAAGAATGTACCTGACTCTTAAGTATCTTAAAACCTATGGATTGCTATGTCTCCGAAAGAGAATCAAGCATGTGTACAGGGACATAAACGCAGCAGTGATAGGATTGGAGAGGTTCGGTGAGCAAATGAAGACCCTTTGAAGTCATATTGCATTGTACCCATTCCACAGGTTTCAACTACCCATGTTTAAGGTATTCTTCCTTCAGCTAAAACATGCATGTGGAACCTAGAGTTTGATCAACCATGTGATCGGGAGACGTGTTCAAATATGTCTCAGTTTTCGTACCCTGGTACTCGGGTGCAACATTCCAGACGCTTTACTAACACTCTCCCGACTTGGAGAGTCAGTCCCTTTAACCTCCTGTTTGGCCCAGTTTGCAATTTCTGCGGAAGATGAACAGGAATAGCGAGAACCAATGAGAGACTAGCTGGAGGTGTCTGGACGGGCAAATTTAACTCTCATTTCCCACCAGGAAGAGGAAATAACCAAAGGCTCAGCGTGCCGTGCCGGAACCAGATTAGGGCCTGAAGCCATCCTGCGGTGTTGCGGCCAGCTCACAAGAAAACGAGTTGAAGAAAGGAGCTCAGGGGCACTGTAATTCACAAACCTGCAGAGTTATAAATGACAACTATCGTCCAAAAATATACTGAAGTAAGGCTGCCAAGAGGACTTGAAAGCGGGGCAGAATTGCAGGAAACCGATTTCAGGAGGTAGACTGGAATTGCATTGAAAGCATAGGAAAAGAGGCAGAACGTCCACAATGATGCACTTGGCCAAAAAGGGCGTATGCGTTTTTTCCTGAATATATTCAGGAAAAAACGCATACGCCCTTTTTGGCCAACCAAGCAAGCTTGCAAAGGAAATCTGCACTACAATGAAGTCTCACTTCCCCACCCCCCCCGTTCAAAAGGGCCATCTGAAAAAAGTGTAAAATCCAGAAAGGCAGGACAGGCCATGGAGAACTGGGAGCCTTGTTATGCTGATGGGCGGGATGTAAATTGCCAACAGACACTCGGGAGAAGTGTATGGTGTTTCCTGAAACATCTAAAAAACAAAGCAACAGAGCCTAGGGCACTTCCACTTATGGTCCTATAGCTTAGGGAAATTAAAATCAAAAAGATACAGCCACCCCAATGTTTGGGACGCCTCTGTTTACAAGAACCTCGTTTACCGTACAAGTTCAATATCACAGAAAGTGAAAAATGGATAAAGAACTTGTGGTACTTACGTACAATGCAGTATCACTCAGCAGTGAAATCTATGCCATCAGGCCCGTAGCAGCACAATGAGTGGATTCAGGTACGATGATTCTAACTGAAATAAGTCACACAGAAAAAGAAACATCATAAGATATCAGTAATACACGGAATGTAAACTTGGCTACACAGGAACTGTATTACAGAACAGAACAGGGTCTCAAATTTAGAAAACCAACTTATGCTTGTTTAAGGGTAAAGGTGAGTTGGGGTGCTGCATAAAACCAGAGATTGAAATGAGCACAGATAAAGTTCCTTAAGCCAAATATGGAATAGACAAGAGCTACTCCTTGCTCAACGAAATGGACTCAACACCGCATATTAAACGCCTAAGAATGTACCTGACTCTTAAGTATCTTAAAACCTATGGATTGCTATGTCTCCGAAAGAGAATCAAGCATGTGTACAGGGACATAAACGCAGCAGTGATAGGATTGGAGAGGTTCGGTGAGCAAATGAAGACCCTTTGAAGTCATATTGCATGGTACCCATTCCACGGGTTTCAACTACCCAGGTTTAAGGTATTCTTCCTTCAGCTAAAACATGCATGTGGAACCTAGAGTATGATCAACCATGTGATCGAGAGACGTGTTCAAATATGTCTCAGTTTTCGTACCCTGGTACTCGGGTGCAACATTCCAGACGCTTTACTAACACTCTCCCGACTTGGAGAGTCAGTCCCTTTAACCTCCTGTTTGGCCCAGTTTGCAATTTCTGCGGAAGATGAACAGGAATAGCGAGAACCAATGAGAGACTAGCTGGAGGTGTCTGGACGGGCAAATTTAACTCTCATTTCCCACCAGGAAGAGGAAATAACCAAAGGCTCAGCGTGCCGTGCCGGAACCAGATTAGGGCCTGAAGCCATCCTGCGGTGTTGCGGCCAGCTCACAAGAAAACGAGTTGAAGAAAGGAGCTCAGGGGCACTGTAATTCACAAACCTGCAGAGTTATAAATGACAACTATCGTCCAAAAATATACTGAAGTAAGGCTGCCAAGAGGACTTGAAAGCGGGGCAGAATTGCAGGAAACCGATTTCAGGAGGTAGACTGGAATTGCATTGAAAGCATAGGAAAAGAGGCAGAACGTCCACAATGATGCACTTGGCCAAAAAGGGCGTATGCGTTTTTTCCTGAATATATTCAGGAAAAAACGCATACGCCCTTTTTGGCCAACCAAGCAAGCTTGCAAAGGAAATCTGCACTACAATGAAGTCTCACTTCCCGCCGGTCAAAAGGGCCATCTGAAAAAAGTGTAAAATCCAGAAAGGCAGGACAGGCCATGGAGAACTGGGAGCCTTGTTATGCTGATGGGCGGGATGTAAACTGCCAACAGACACTCGGGAGAAGTGTATGGTGTTTCCTGAAACATCTAAAAAACAAAGCAACAGAGCCTAGGGCACTTCCACTTATGGTCCTATAGCTTAGGGAAATTAAAATCAAAAAGACACAGCCACCCCAATGTTTGGGACGCCTCTGTTTACAAGAACCTCGTTTACCGTACAAGTTCAATATCACAGAAAGTGAAAAATGGATAAAGAACTTGTGGTACTTACGTACAATGCAGTATCACTCAGCAGTGAAATCTATGTCATCAGGCCCGTAGCAGCACAATGAGTGGATTCAGGTACGATGATTCTAACTGAAATAAGTCACACAGAAAAAGAAACATCATAAGATATCAGTAATACACGGAATGTAAACTTGGCTACACAGGAACTGAATTACAGAACAGAACAGGGTCTCAAATTTAGAAAACCAACTTATGCTTGTTTAAGGGTAAAGGTGAGTTGGGGTGCTGCATAAAACCAGAGATTGAAATGAGCACAGATAAAGTTCCTTAAGCCAAATATGGAATAGACAAGAGCTACTCCTTGCTCAACGAAATGGACTCAATACCGCATATTAAACGCCTAAGAATGTACCTGACTCTTAAGTATCTTAAAACCTATGGATTGCTATGTCTCCGAAAGAGAATCAAGCATGTGTACAGGGACATAAACGCAGCAGTGATAGGATTGGAGAGGTTCGGTGAGCAAATGAAGACCCTTTGAAGTCATATTGCATTGTACCCATTCCACAGGTTTCAACTACCCATGTTTAAGGTATTCTTCCTTCAGCTAAAACATGCATGTGGAACCTAGAGTTTGATCAACCATGTGATCGGGAGACGTGTTCAAATATGTCTCAGTTTTCGTACCCTGGTACTCGGGTGCAACATTCCAGACGCTTTACTAACACTCTCCCGACTTGGAGAGTCAGTCCCTTTAACCTCCTGTTTGGCCCAGTTTGCAATTTCTGCGGAAGATGAACAGGAATAGCGAGAACCAATGAGAGACTAGCTGGAGGTGTCTGGACGGGCAAATTTAACTCTCATTTCCCACCAGGAAGAGGAAATAACCAAAGGCTCAGCGTGCCGTGCCGGAACCAGATTAGGGCCTGAAGCCATCCTGCGGTGTTGCGGCCAGCTCACAAGAAAACGAGTTGAAGAAAGGAGCTCAGGGGCACTGTAATTCACAAACCTGCAGAGTTATAAATGACAACTATCGTCCAAAAATATACTGAAGTAAGGCTGCCAAGAGGACTTGAAAGCGGGGCAGAATTGCAGGAAACCGATTTCAGGAGGTAGACTGGAATTGCATTGAAAGCATAGGAAAAGAGGCAGAACGTCCACAATGATGCACTTGGCCAAAAAGGGCGTATGCGTTTTTTCCTGAATATATTCAGGAAAAAACGCATACGCCCTTTTTGGCCAACCAAGCAAGCTTGCAAAGGAAATCTGCACTACAATGAAGTCTCACTTCCCCCCAGTCAAAAGGGCCATCTGAAAAAAGTGTAAAATCCAGAAAGGCAGGACAGGCCATGGAGAACTGGGAGCCTTGTTATGCTGATGGGCGGGATGTAAACTGCCAACAGACACTCGGGAGAAGTGTATGGTGTTTCCTGAAACATCTAAAAAACAAAGCAACAGAGCCTAGGGCACTTCCACTTATGGTCCTATAGCTTAGGGAAATTAAAATCAAAAAGACACAGCCACCCCAATGTTTGGGACGCCTCTGTTTACAAGAACCTCCTTTACGGTACAAGTTCAATATCACAGAAAGTGAAAAATGGATAAAGAACTTGTGGTACTTACGTACAATGCAGTATCACTCAGCAGTGAAATCTATGCCATCAGGCCCGTAGCAGCACAATGAGTGGATTCAGGTATGATGATTCTAACTGAAATAAGTCACACAGAAAAAGAAACATCATAAGATATCAGTAATACACGGAATGTAAACTTGGCTACACAGGAACTGAATTACAGAACAGAACAGGGTCTCAAATTTAGAAAACCAACTTATGCTTGTTTAAGGGTAAAGGTGAGTTGGGGTGCTGCATAAAACCAGAGATTGAAATGAGCACAGATAAAGTTCCTTAAGCCAAATATGGAATAGACAAGAGCTACTCCTTGCTCAACGAAATGGACTCAACACCGCATATTAAACGCCTAAGAATGTACCTGACTCTTAAGTATCTTAAAACCTATGGATTGCTATGTCTCCGAAAGAGAATCAAGCATGTGTACAGGGACATAAACGCAGCAGTGATAGGATTGGAGAGGTTCGGTGAGCAAATGAAGACCCTTTGAAGTCATATTGCATGGTACCCATTCCACGGGTTTCAACTACCCAGGTTTAAGGTATTCTTCCTTCAGCTAAAACATGCATGTGGAACCTAGAGTATGATCAACCATGTGATCGGGAGACGTGTTCAAATATGTCTCAGTTTTCGTACCCTGGTACTCGGGTGCAACATTCCAGACGCTTTACTAACACTCTCCCCACTTGGAGAGTCAGCGCCTTTAACCTCCTGTTTGGCCCAGTTTGCAATTTCTGCGGAAGATGAACAGGAATAGCGAGAACCAATGAGAGACTAGCTGGAGGTGTCTGGACGGGCAAATTTAACTCTCATTTCCCACCAGGAAGAGGAAATAACCAAAGGCTCAGCGTGCCGTGCCGGAACCAGATTAGGGCCTGAAGCCATCCTGCGGTGTTGCGGCCAGCTCACAAGAAAACGAGTTGAAGAAAGGAGCTCAGGGGCACTGTAATTCACAAACCTGCAGAGTTATAAATGACAACTATCGTCCAAAAATATACTGAAGTAAGGCTGCCAAGAGGACTTGAAAGCGGGGCAGAATTGCAGGAAACCGATTTCAGGAGGTAGACTGGAATTGCATTGAAAGCATAGGAAAAGAGGCAGAACGTCCACAATGATGCACTTGGCCAAAAAGGGCGTATGCGTTTTTTCCTGAATATATTCAGGAAAAAACGCATACGCCCTTTTTGGCCAACCAAGCAAGCTTGCAAAGGAAATCTGCCCTACAATGAAGTCTCACTTCCCCCCGGTCAAAAGGGCCATCTGAAAAAAGTGTAAAATCCAGAAAGGCAGGACAGGCCATGGAGAACTGGGAGCCTTGTTATGCTGATGGGCGGGATGTAAATTGCCAACAGACACTCGGGAGAAGTGTATGGTGTTTCCTGAAACATCTAAAAAACAAAGCAACAGAGCCTAGGGCACTTCCACTTATGGTCCTATAGCTTAGGGAAATTAAAATCAAAAAGATACAGCCACCCCAATGTTTGGGACGCCTCTGTTTACAAGAACCTCGTTTACCGTAAAAGTTCAATATTACAGAAAGTGAAAAATGGATAAAGAACTTGTGGTACTTACGTACAATGCAGTATCACTCAGCAGTGAAATCTATGCCATCAGGCCCGTAGCAGCACAATGAGTGGATTCAGGTACGATGATTCTAACTGAAATAAGTCACACAGAAAAAGAAACATCATAAGATATCAGTAATACACGGAATGTAAACTTGGCTACACAGGAACTGAATTACAGAACAGAACAGGGTCTCAAATTTAGAAAACCAACTTATGCTTGTTTAAGGGTAAAGGTGAGTTGGGGTGCTGCATAAAACCAGAGATTGAAATGAGCACAGATAAAGTTCCTTAAGCCAAATATGGAATAGACAAGAGCTACTCCTTGCTCAACGAAATGGACTCAACACCGCATATTAAACGCCTAAGAATGTACCTGACTCTTAAGTATCTTAAAACCTATGGATTGCTATGTCTCCGAAAGAGAATCAAGCATGTGTACAGGGACATAAACGCAGCAGTGATAGGATTGGAGAGGTTCGGTGAGCAAATGAAGACCCTTTGAAGTCATATTGCATGGTACCCATTCCACGGGTTTCAACTACCCAGGTTTAAGGTATTCTTCCTTCAGCTAAAACATGCATGTGGAACCTAGAGTATGATCAACCATGTGATCGGGAGACGTGTTCAAATATGTCTCAGTTTTCGTACCCTGGTACTCGGGTGCAACATTCCAGACGCTTTACTAACACTCTCCCGACTTGGAGAGTCAGTCCCTTTAACCTCCTGTTTGGCCCAGTTTGCAATTTCTGCGGAAGATGAACAGGAATAGCGAGAACCAATGAGAGACTAGCTGGAGGTGTCTGGACGGGCAAATTTAACTCTCATTTCCCACCAGGAAGAGGAAATAACCAAAGGCTCAGCGTGCCGTGCCGGAACCAGATTAGGGCCTGAAGCCATCCTGCGGTGTTGCGGCCAGCTCACAAGAAAACGAGTTGAAGAAAGGAGCTCAGGGGCACTGTAATTCACAAACCTGCAGAGTTATAAATGACAACTATCGTCCAAAAATATACTGAAGTAAGGCTGCCAAGAGGACTTGAAAGCGGGGCAGAATTGCAGGAAACCGATTTCAGGAGGTAGACTGGAATTGCATTGAAAGCATAGGAAAAGAGGCAGAACGTCCACAATGATGCACTTGGCCAAAAAGGGCGTATGCGTTTTTTCCTGAATATATTCAGGAAAAAACGCATACGCCCTTTTTGGCCAACCAAGCAAGCTTGCAAAGGAAATCTGCACTACAATGAAGTCTCACTTCCCCCCAGTCAAAAGGGCCATCTGAAAAAAGTGTAAAATCCAGAAAGGCAGGACAGGCCATGGAGAACTGGGAGCCTTGTTATGCTGATGGGCGGGATGTAAACTGCCAACAGACACTCGGGAGAAGTGTATGGTGTTTCCTGAAACATCTAAAAAACAAAGCAACAGAGACTAGGGCACTTCCACTTATGGTCCTATAGCTTAGGGAAATTAAAATCAAAAAGACACAGCCACCCCAATGTTTGGGACGCCTCTGTTTACAAGAACCTCCTTTACGGTACAAGTTCAATATCACAGAAAGTGAAAAATGGATAAAGAACTTGTGGTACTTACGTACAATGCAGTATCACTCAGCAGTGAAATCTATGCCATCAGGCCCGTAGCAGCACAATGAGTGGATTCAGGTATGATGATTCTAACTGAAATAAGTCACACAGAAAAAGAAACATCATAAGATATCAGTAATACACGGAATGTAAACTTGGCTACACAGGAACTGAATTACAGAACAGAACAGGGTCTCAAATTTAGAAAACCAACTTATGCTTGTTTAAGGGTAAAGGTGAGTTGGGGTGCTGCATAAAACCAGAGATTGAAATGAGCACAGATAAAGTTCCTTAAGCCAAATATGGAATAGACAAGAGCTACTCCTTGCTCAACGAAATGGACTCAACACCGCATATTAAACGCCTAAGAATGTACCTGACTCTTAAGTATCTTAAAACCTATGGATTGCTATGTCTCCGAAAGAGAATCAAGCATGTGTACAGGGACATAAACGCAACAGTGATAGGATTGGAGAGGTTCGGTGAGCAAATGAAGACCCTTTGAAGTCATATTGCATGGTACCCATTCCACGGGTTTCAACTACCCAGGTTTAAGGTATTCTTCCTTCAGCTAAAACATGCATGTGGAACCTAGAGTATGATCAACCATGTGATCGGGAGACGTGTTCAAATATGTCTCAGTTTTCGTACCCTGGTACTCGGGTGCAACATTCCAGACGCTTTACTAACACTCTCCCCACTTGGAGAGTCAGCGCCTTTAACCTCCTGTTTGGCCCAGTTTGCAATTTCTGCGGAAGATGAACAGGAATAGCGAGAACCAATGAGAGACTAGCTGGAGGTGTCTGGACGGGCAAATTTAACTCTCATTTCCCACCAGGAAGAGGAAATAACCAAAGGCTCAGCGTGCCGTGCCGGAACCAGATTAGGGCCTGAAGCCATCCTGCGGTGTTGCGGCCAGCTCACAAGAAAACGAGTTGAAGAAAGGAGCTCAGGGGCACTGTAATTCACAAACCTGCAGAGTTATAAATGACAACTATCGTCCAAAAATATACTGAAGTAAGGCTGCCAAGAGGACTTGAAAGCGGGGCAGAATTGCAGGAAACCGATTTCAGGAGGTAGACTGGAATTGCATTGAAAGCATAGGAAAAGAGGCAGAACGTCCACAATGATGCACTTGGCCAAAAAGGGCGTATGCGTTTTTTCCTGAATATATTCAGGAAAAAACGCATACGCCCTTTTTGGCCAACCAAGCAAGCTTGCAAAGGAAATCTGCCCTACAATGAAGTCTCACTTCCCCCCGGTCAAAAGGGCCATCTGAAAAAAGTGTAAAATCCAGAAAGGCAGGACAGGCCATGGAGAACTGGGAGCCTTGTTATGCTGATGGGCGGGATGTAAATTGCCAACAGACACTCGGGAGAAGTGTATGGTGTTTCCTGAAACATCTAAAAAACAAAGCAACAGAGCCTAGGGCACTTCCACTTATGGTCCTATAGCTTAGGGAAATTAAAATCAAAAAGATACAGCCACCCCAATGTTTGGGACGCCTCTGTTTACAAGAACCTCGTTTACCGTAAAAGTTCAATATTACAGAAAGTGAAAAATGGATAAAGAACTTGTGGTACTTACGTACAATGCAGTATCACTCAGCAGTGAAATCTATGCCATCAGGCCCGTAGCAGCACAATGAGTGGATTCAGGTACGATGATTCTAACTGAAATAAGTCACACAGAAAAAGAAACATCATAAGATATCAGTAATACACGGAATGTAAACTTGGCTACACAGGAACTGAATTACAGAACAGAACAGGGTCTCAAATTTAGAAAACCAACTTATGCTTGTTTAAGGGTAAAGGTGAGTTGGGGTGCTGCATAAAACCAGAGATTGAAATGAGCACAGATAAAGTTCCTTAAGCCAAATATGGAATAGACAAGAGCTACTCCTTGCTCAATGAAATGGACTCAACACCGCATATTAAACGCCTAAGAATGTACCTGACTCTTAAGTATCTTAAAACCTATGGATTGCTATGTCTCCGAAAGAGAATCAAGCATGTGTACAGGGACATAAACGCAGCAGTGATAGGATTGGAGAGGTTCGGTGAGCAAATGAAGACCCTTTGAAGTCATATTGCATGGTACCCATTCCACGGGTTTCAACTACCCAGGTTTAAGGTATTCTTCCTTCAGCTAAAACATGCATGTGGAACCTAGAGTATGATCAACCATGTGATCGGGAGACGTGTTCAAATATGTCTCAGTTTTCGTACCCTGGTACTCGGGTGCAACATTCCAGACGCTTTACTAACACTCTCCCGACTTGGAGAGTCAGTCCCTTTAACCTCCTGTTTGGCCCAGTTTGCAATTTCTGCGGAAGATGAACAGGAATAGCGAGAACCAATGAGAGACTAGCTGGAGGTGTCTGGACGGGCAAATTTAACTCTCATTTCCCACCAGGAAGAGGAAATAACCAAAGGCTCAGCGTGCCGTGCCGGAACCAGATTAGGGCCTGAAGCCATCCTGCGGTGTTGCGGCCAGCTCACAAGAAAACGAGTTGAAGAAAGGAGCTCAGGGGCACTGTAATTCACAAACCTGCAGAGTTATAAATGACAACTATCGTCCAAAAATATACTGAAGTAAGGCTGCCAAGAGGACTTGAAAGCGGGGCAGAATTGCAGGAAACCGATTTCAGGAGGTAGACTGGAATTGCATTGAAAGCATAGGAAAAGAGGCAGAACGTCCACAATGATGCACTTGGCCAAAAAGGGCGTATGCGTTTTTTCCTGAATATATTCAGGAAAAAACGCATACGCCCTTTTTGGCCAACCAAGCAAGCTTGCAAAGGAAATCTGCACTACAATGAAGTCTCACTTCCCCCCAGTCAAAAGGGCCATCTGAAAAAAGTGTAAAATCCAGAAAGGCAGGACAGGCCATGGAGAACTGGGAGCCTTGTTATGCTGATGGGCGGGATGTAAACTGCCAACAGACACTCGGGAGAAGTGTATGGTGTTTCCTGAAACATCTAAAAAACAAAGCAACAGAGCCTAGGGCACTTCCACTTATGGTCCTATAGCTTAGGGAAATTAAAATCAAAAAGACACAGCCACCCCAATGTTTGGGACGCCTCTGTTTACAAGAACCTCCTTTACGGTACAAGTTCAATATCACAGAAAGTGAAAAATGGATAAAGAACTTGTGGTACTTACGTACAATGCAGTATCACTCAGCAGTGAAATCTATGCCATCAGGCCCGTAGCAGCACAATGAGTGGATTCAGGTATGATGATTCTAACTGAAATAAGTCACACAGAAAAAGAAACATCATAAGATATCAGTAATACACGGAATGTAAACTTGGCTACACAGGAACTGAATTACAGAACAGAACAGGGTCTCAAATTTAGAAAACCAACTTATGCTTGTTTAAGGGTAAAGGTGAGTTGGGGTGCTGCATAAAACCAGAGATTGAAATGAGCACAGATAAAGTTCCTTAAGCCAAATATGGAATAGACAAGAGCTACTCCTTGCTCAACGAAATGGACTCAACACCGCATATTAAACGCCTAAGAATGTACCTGACTCTTAAGTATCTTAAAACCTATGGATTGCTATGTCTCCGAAAGAGAATCAAGCATGTGTACAGGGACATAAACGCAGCAGTGATAGGATTGGAGAGGTTCGGTGAGCAAATGAAGACCCTTTGAAGTCATATTGCATGGTACCCATTCCACGGGTTTCAACTACCCAGGTTTAAGGTATTCTTCCTTCAGCTAAAACATGCATGTGGAACCTAGAGTATGATCAACCATGTGATCGGGAGACGTGTTCAAATATGTCTCAGTTTTCGTACCCTGGTACTCGGGTGCAACATTCCAGACGCTTTACTAACACTCTCCCCACTTGGAGAGTCAGCGCCTTTAACCTCCTGTTTGGCCCAGTTTGCAATTTCTGCGGAAGATGAACAGGAATAGCGAGAACCAATGAGAGACTAGCTGGAGGTGTCTGGACGGGCAAATTTAACTCTCATTTCCCACCAGGAAGAGGAAATAACCAAAGGCTCAGCGTGCCGTGCCGGAACCAGATTAGGGCCTGAAGCCATCCTGCGGTGTTGCGGCCAGCTCACAAGAAAACGAGTTGAAGAAAGGAGCTCAGGGGCACTGTAATTCACAAACCTGCAGAGTTATAAATGACAACTATCGTCCAAAAATATACTGAAGTAAGGCTGCCAAGAGGACTTGAAAGCGGGGCAGAATTGCAGGAAACCGATTTCAGGAGGTAGACTGGAATTGCATTGAAAGCATAGGAAAAGAGGCAGAACGTCCACAATGATGCACTTGGCCAAAAAGGGCGTATGCGTTTTTTCCTGAATATATTCAGGAAAAAACGCATACGCCCTTTTTGGCCAACCAAGCAAGCTTGCAAAGGAAATCTGCCCTACAATGAAGTCTCACTTCCCCCCGGTCAAAAGGGCCATCTGAAAAAAGTGTAAAATCCAGAAAGGCAGGACAGGCCATGGAGAACTGGGAGCCTTGTTATGCTGATGGGCGGGATGTAAATTGCCAACAGACACTCGGGAGAAGTGTATGGTGTTTCCTGAAACATCTAAAAAACAAAGCAACAGAGCCTAGGGCACTTCCACTTATGGTCCTATAGCTTAGGGAAATTAAAATCAAAAAGATACAGCCACCCCAATGTTTGGGACGCCTCTGTTTACAAGAACCTCGTTTACCGTAAAAGTTCAATATCACAGAAAGTGAAAAATGGATAAAGAACTTGTGGTACTTACGTACAATGCAGTATCACTCAGCAGTGAAATCTATGCCATCAGGCCCGTAGCAGCACAATGAGTGGATTCAGGTACGATGATTCTAACTGAAATAAGTCACACAGAAAAAGAAACATCATAAGATATCAGTAATACACGGAATGTAAACTTGGCTACACAGGAACTGAATTACAGAACAGAACAGGGTCTCAAATTTAGAAAACCAACTTATGCTTGTTTAAGGGTAAAGGTGAGTTGGGGTGCTGCATAAAACCAGAGATTGAAATGAGCACAGATAAAGTTCCTTAAGCCAAATATGGAATAGACAAGAGCTACTCCTTGCTCAACGAAATGGACTCAACACCGCATATTAAACGCCTAAGAATGTACCTGACTCTTAAGTATCTTAAAACCTATGGATTGCTATGTCTCCGAAAGAGAATCAAGCATGTGTACAGGGACATAAACGCAGCAGTGATAGGATTGGAGAGGTTCGGTGAGCAAATGAAGACCCTTTGAAGTCATATTGCATGGTACCCATTCCACGGGTTTCAACTACCCAGGTTTAAGGTATTCTTCCTTCAGCTAAAACATGCATGTGGAACCTAGAGTATGATCAACCATGTGATCGGGAGACGTGTTCAAATATGTCTCAGTTTTCGTACCCTGGTACTCGGGTGCAACATTCCAGACGCTTTACTAACACTCTCCCGACTTGGAGAGTCAGTCCCTTTAACCTCCTGTTTGGCCCAGTTTGCAATTTCTGCGGAAGATGAACAGGAATAGCGAGAACCAATGAGAGACTAGCTGGAGGTGTCTGGACGGGCAAATTTAACTCTCATTTCCCACCAGGAAGAGGAAATAACCAAAGGCTCAGCGTGCCGTGCCGGAACCAGATTAGGGCCTGAAGCCATCCTGCGGTGTTGCGGCCAGCTCACAAGAAAACGAGTTGAAGAAAGGAGCTCAGGGGCACTGTAATTCACAAACCTGCAGAGTTATAAATGACAACTATCGTCCAAAAATATACTGAAGTAAGGCTGCCAAGAGGACTTGAAAGCGGGGCAGAATTGCAGGAAACCGATTTCAGGAGGTAGACTGGAATTGCATTGAAAGCATAGGAAAAGAGGCAGAACGTCCACAATGATGCACTTGGCCAAAAAGAGCGTATGCGTTTTTTCCTGAATATATTCAGGAAAAAACGCATACGCCCTTTTTGGCCAACCAAGCAAGCTTGCAAAGGAAATCTGCACTACAATGAAGTCTCACTTCCCCCCGGTCAAAAGGGCCATCTGAAAAAAGTGTAAAATCCAGAAAGGCAGGACAGGCCATGGAGAACTGGGAGCCTTGTTATGCTGATGGGCGGGATGTAAATTGCCAACAGACACTCGGGAGAAGTGTATGGTGTTTCCTGAAACATCTAAAAAACAAAGCAACAGAGCCTAGGGCACTTCCACTTATGGTCCTATAGCTTAGGGAAATTAAAATCAAAAAGACACAGCCACCCCAATGTTTGGGACGCCTCTGTTTACAAGAACCTCATTTACCGTACAAGTTCAATATCACAGAAAGTGAAAAATGGATAAAGAACTTGTGGTACTTACGTACAATGCAGTATCACTCAGCAGTGAAATCTATGTCATCAGGCCCGTAGCAGCACAATGAGTGGATTCAGGTACGATGATTCTAACTGAAATAAGTCACACAGAGAAAGAAACATCATAAGATATCAGTAATACACGGAATGTAAACTTGGCTACACAGGAACTGAATTACAGAACAGAACAGGGTCTCAAATTTAGAAAACCAACTTATGCTTGTTTAAGGGTAAAGGTGAGTTGGGGTGCTGCATAAAACCAGAGATTGAAATGAGCACAGATAAAGTTCCTTAAGCCAAATATGGAATAGACAAGAGCTACTCCTTGCTCAATGAAATGGACTCAACACCGCATATTAAACGCCTAAGAATGTACCTGACTCTTAAGTATCTTAAAACCTATGGATTGCTATGTCTCCGAAAGAGAATCAAGCATGTGTACAGGGACATAAACGCAGCAGTGATAGGATTGGAGAGGTTCGGTGAGCAAATGAAGACCCTTTGAAGTCATATTGCATGGTACCCATTCCACGGGTTTCAACTACCCAGGTTTAAGGTATTCTTCCTTCAGCTAAAACATGCATGTGGAACCTAGAGTATGATCAACCATGTGATCGGGAGACGTGTTCAAATATGTCTCAGTTTTCGTACCCTGGTACTCGGGTGCAACATTCCAGACGCTTTACTAACACTCTCCCGACTTGGAGAGTCAGTCCCTTTAACCTCCTGTTTGGCCCAGTTTGCAATTTCTGCGGAAGATGAACAGGAATAGCGAGAACCAATGAGAGACTAGCTGGAGGTGTCTGGACGGGCAAATTTAACTCTCATTTCCCACCAGGAAGAGGAAATAACCAAAGGCTCAGCGTGCCGTGCCGGAACCAGATTAGGGCCTGAAGCCATCCTGCGGTGTTGCGGCCAGCTCACAAGAAAACGAGTTGAAGAAAGGAGCTCAGGGGCACTGTAATTCACAAACCTGCAGAGTTATAAATGACAACTATCGTCCAAAAATATACTGAAGTAAGGCTGCCAAGAGGACTTGAAAGCGGGGCAGAATTGCAGGAAACCGATTTCAGGAGGTAGACTGGAATTGCATTGAAAGCATAGGAAAAGAGGCAGAACGTCCACAATGATGCACTTGGCCAAAAAGGGCGTATGCGTTTTTTCCTGAATATATTCAGGAAAAAACGCATACGCCCTTTTTGGCCAACCAAGCAAGCTTGCAAAGGAAATCTGCACTACAATGAAGTCTCACTTCCCCCCAGTCAAAAGGGCCATCTGAAAAAAGTGTAAAATCCAGAAAGGCAGGACAGGCCATGGAGAACTGGGAGCCTTGTTATGCTGATGGGCGGGATGTAAACTGCCAACAGACACTCGGGAGAAGTGTATGGTGTTTCCTGAAACATCTAAAAAACAAAGCAACAGAGCCTAGGGCACTTCCACTTATGGTCCTATAGCTTAGGGAAATTAAAATCAAAAAGACACAGCCACCCCAATGTTTGGGACGCCTCTGTTTACAAGAACCTCCTTTACGGTACAAGTTCAATATCACAGAAAGTGAAAAATGGATAAAGAACTTGTGGTACTTACGTACAATGCAGTATCACTCAGCAGTGAAATCTATGCCATCAGGCCCGTAGCAGCACAATGAGTGGATTCAGGTATGATGATTCTAACTGAAATAAGTCACACAGAAAAAGAAACATCATAAGATATCAGTAATACACGGAATGTAAACTTGGCTACACAGGAACTGAATTACAGAACAGAACAGGGTCTCAAATTTAGAAAACCAACTTATGCTTGTTTAAGGGTAAAGGTGAGTTGGGGTGCTGCATAAAACCAGAGATTGAAATGAGCACAGATAAAGTTCCTTAAGCCAAATATGGAATAGACAAGAGCTACTCCTTGCTCAACGAAATGGACTCAACACCGCATATTAAACGCCTAAGAATGTACCTGACTCTTAAGTATCTTAAAACCTATGGATTGCTATGTCTCCGAAAGAGAATCAAGCATGTGTACAGGGACATAAACGCAGCAGTGATAGGATTGGAGAGGTTCGGTGAGCAAATGAAGACCCTTTGAAGTCATATTGCATGGTACCCATTCCACGGGTTTCAACTACCCAGGTTTAAGGTATTCTTCCTTCAGCTAAAACATGCATGTGGAACCTAGAGTATGATCAACCATGTGATCGGGAGACGTGTTCAAATATGTCTCAGTTTTCGTACCCTGGTACTCGGGTGCAACATTCCAGACGCTTTACTAACACTCTCCCCACTTGGAGAGTCAGCGCCTTTAACCTCCTGTTTGGCCCAGTTTGCAATTTCTGCGGAAGATGAACAGGAATAGCGAGAACCAATGAGAGACTAGCTGGAGGTGTCTGGACGGGCAAATTTAACTCTCATTTCCCACCAGGAAGAGGAAATAACCAAAGGCTCAGCGTGCCGTGCCGGAACCAGATTAGGGCCTGAAGCCATCCTGCGGTGTTGCGGCCAGCTCACAAGAAAACGAGTTGAAGAAAGGAGCTCAGGGGCACTGTAATTCACAAACCTGCAGAGTTATAAATGACAACTATCGTCCAAAAATATACTGAAGTAAGGCTGCCAAGAGGACTTGAAAGCGGGGCAGAATTGCAGGAAACCGATTTCAGGAGGTAGACTGGAATTGCATTGAAAGCATAGGAAAAGAGGCAGAACGTCCACAATGATGCACTTGGCCAAAAAGGGCGTATGCGTTTTTTCCTGAATATATTCAGGAAAAAACGCATACGCCCTTTTTGGCCAACCAAGCAAGCTTGCAAAGGAAATCTGCCCTACAATGAAGTCTCACTTCCCCCCGGTCAAAAGGGCCATCTGAAAAAAGTGTAAAATCCAGAAAGGCAGGACAGGCCATGGAGAACTGGGAGCCTTGTTATGCTGATGGGCGGGATGTAAATTGCCAACAGACACTCGGGAGAAGTGTATGGTGTTTCCTGAAACATCTAAAAAACAAAGCAACAGAGCCTAGGGCACTTCCACTTATGGTCCTATAGCTTAGGGAAATTAAAATCAAAAAGATACAGCCACCCCAATGTTTGGGACGCCTCTGTTTACAAGAACCTCGTTTACCGTAAAAGTTCAATATTACAGAAAGTGAAAAATGGATAAAGAACTTGTGGTACTTACGTACAATGCAGTATCACTCAGCAGTGAAATCTATGCCATCAGGCCCGTAGCAGCACAATGAGTGGATTCAGGTACGATGATTCTAACTGAAATAAGTCACACAGAAAAAGAAACATCATAAGATATCAGTAATACACGGAATGTAAACTTGGCTACACAGGAACTGAATTACAGAACAGAACAGGGTCTCAAATTTAGAAAACCAACTTATGCTTGTTTAAGGGTAAAGGTGAGTTGGGGTGCTGCATAAAACCAGAGATTGAAATGAGCACAGATAAAGTTCCTTAAGCCAAATATGGAATAGACAAGAGCTACTCCTTGCTCAACGAAATGGACTCAACACCGCATATTAAACGCCTAAGAATGTACCTGACTCTTAAGTATCTTAAAACCTATGGATTGCTATGTCTCCGAAAGAGAATCAAGCATGTGTACAGGGACATAAACGCAGCAGTGATAGGATTGGAGAGGTTCGGTGAGCAAATGAAGACCCTTTGAAGTCATATTGCATGGTACCCATTCCACGGGTTTCAACTACCCAGGTTTAAGGTATTCTTCCTTCAGCTAAAACATGCATGTGGAACCTAGAGTATGATCAACCATGTGATCGGGAGACGTGTTCAAATATGTCTCAGTTTTCGTACCCTGGTACTCGGGTGCAACATTCCAGACGCTTTACTAACACTCTCCCGACTTGGAGAGTCAGTCCCTTTAACCTCCTGTTTGGCCCAGTTTGCAATTTCTGCGGAAGATGAACAGGAATAGCGAGAACCAATGAGAGACTAGCTGGAGGTGTCTGGACGGGCAAATTTAACTCTCATTTCCCACCAGGAAGAGGAAATAACCAAAGGCTCAGCGTGCCGTGCCGGAACCAGATTAGGGCCTGAAGCCATCCTGCGGTGTTGCGGCCAGCTCACAAGAAAACGAGTTGAAGAAAGGAGCTCAGGGGCACTGTAATTCACAAACCTGCAGAGTTATAAATGACAACTATCGTCCAAAAATATACTGAAGTAAGGCTGCCAAGAGGACTTGAAAGCGGGGCAGAATTGCAGGAAACCGATTTCAGGAGGTAGACTGGAATTGCATTGAAAGCATAGGAAAAGAGGCAGAACGTCCACAATGATGCACTTGGCCAAAAAGAGCGTATGCGTTTTTTCCTGAATATATTCAGGAAAAAACGCATACGCCCTTTTTGGCCAACCAAGCAAGCTTGCAAAGGAAATCTGCACTACAATGAAGTCTCACTTCCCCCCGGTCAAAAGGGCCATCTGAAAAAAGTGTAAAATCCAGAAAGGCAGGACAGGCCATGGAGAACTGGGAGCCTTGTTATGCTGATGGGCGGGATGTAAATTGCCAACAGACACTCGGGAGAAGTGTATGGTGTTTCCTGAAACATCTAAAAAACAAAGCAACAGAGCCTAGGGCACTTCCACTTATGGTCCTATAGCTTAGGGAAATTAAAATCAAAAAGATACAGCCACCCCAATGTTTGGGACGCCTCTGTTTACAAGAACCTCGTTTACCGTACAAGTTCAATATCACAGAAAGTGAAAAATGGATAAAGAACTTGTGGTACTTACGTACAATGCAGTATCACTCAGCAGTGAAATCTATGCCATCAGGCCCGTAGCAGCACAATGAGTGGATTCAGGTACGATGATTCTAACTGAAATAAGTCACACAGAAAAAGAAACATCATAAGATATCAGTAATACACGGAATGTAAACTTGGCTACACAGGAACTGAATTACAGAACAGAACAGGGTCTCAAATTTAGAAAACCAACTTATGCTTGTTTAAGGGTAAAGGTGAGTTGGGGTGCTGCATAAAACCAGAGATTGAAATGAGCACAGATAAAGTTCCTTAAGCCAAATATGGAATAGACAAGAGCTACTCCTTGCTCAACGAAATGGACTCAACACCGCATATTAAACGCCTAAGAATGTACCTGACTCTTAAGTATCTTAAAACCTATGGATTGCTCTGTCTCCGAAAGAGAATCAAGCATGTGTACAGGGACATAAACGCAGCAGTGATAGGATTGGAGAGGTTCGGTGAGCAAATGAAGACCCTTTGAAGTCATATTGCATGGTACCCATTCCACGGGTTTCAACTACCCAGGTTTAAGGTATTCTTCCTTCAGCTAAAACATGCATGTGGAACCTAGAGTATGATCAACCATGTGATCGGGAGACGTGTTCAAATATGTCTCAGTTTTCGTACCCTGGTACTCGGGTGCAACATTCCAGACGCTTTACTAACACTCTCCCGACTTGGAGAGTCAGCCCCTTTAACCTCCTGTTTGGCCCTGTTTGCAATTTCTGCGGAAGGTGAACAGGAATAGCGAGAACCAATGAGAGACTAGCTGGAGGTGTCTGGACGGGCAAATTTAACTCTCATTCCCAACAGGAAGAGGAAATAACCAAAGGCTCAGCGTGCCGTGCCGGAACCAGATTAGGGCCTGAAGCCATCCTGCGGTGTTGCGGCCAGCTCACAAGAAAACGAGTTGAAGAAAGGAGCTCAGGGGCACTGTAATTCACAAACCTGCAGAGTTATAAATGACAACTATCGTCCAAAAATATACTGAAGTAAGGCTGCCAAGAGGACTTGAAAGCGGGGCAGAATTGCAGGAAACCGATTTCAGGAGGTAGACTGGAATTGCATTGAAAGCATAGGAAAAGAGGCAGAACGTCCACAATGATGCACTTGGCCAAAAAGGGCGTATGCGTTTTTTCCTGAATATATTCAGGAAAAAACGCATACGCCCTTTTTGGCCAACCAAGCAAGCTTGCAAAGGAAATCTGCACTACAATGAAGTCTCACTTCCCCCCGGTCAAAAGGGCCATCTGAAAAAAGTGTAAAATCCAGAAAGGCAGGACAGGCCATGGCGAACTGGGAGCCTTGTTATGCTGATGGGCGGGATGTAAACTGCCAACAGACACTCGGGAGAAGTGTATGGTGTTTCCTGAAACATCTAAAAAACAAAGCAACAGAGCCTAGGGCACTTCCACTTATGGTCCTATAGCTTAGGGAAATTAAAATCAAAAAGATACAGCCACCCCAATGTTTGGGACGCCTCTGTTTACAAGAACCTCGTTTACCGTACAAGTTCAATATCACAGAAAGTGAAAAATGGATAAAGAACTTGTGGTACTTACGTACAATGCAGTATCACTCAGCAGTGAAATCTATGCCATCAGGCCCGTAGCAGCACAATGAGTGGATTCAGGTACGATGATTCTAACTGAAATAAGTCACACAGAAAAAGAAACATCATAAGATATCAGTAATACACGGAATGTAAACTTGGCTACACAGGAACTGAATTACAGAACAGAACAGGGTCTCAAATTTAGAAAACCAACTTATGCTTGTTTAAGGGTAAAGGTGAGTTGGGGTGCTGCATAAAACCAGAGATTGAAATGAGCACAGATAAAGTTCCTTAAGCCAAATATGGAATAGACAAGAGCTACTCCTTGCTCAACGAAATGGACTCAACACCGCATATTAAACGCCTAAGAATGTACCTGACTCTTAAGTATCTTAAAACCTATGGATTGCTCTGTCTCCGAAAGAGAATCAAGCATGTGTACAGGGACATAAACGCAGCAGTGATAGGATTGGAGAGGTTCGGTGAGCAAATGAAGACCCTTTGAAGTCATATTGCATGGTACCCATTCCACGGGTTTCAACTACCCAGGTTTAAGGTATTCTTCCTTCAGCTAAAACATGCATGTGGAACCTAGAGTATGATCAACCATGTGATCGGGAGACGTGTTCAAATATGTCTCAGTTTTCGTACCCTGGTACTCGGGTGCAACATTCCAGACGCTTTACTAACACTCTCCCGACTTGGAGAGTCAGCCCCTTTAACCTCCTGTTTGGCCCTGTTTGCAATTTCTGCGGAAGGTGAACAGGAATAGCGAGAACCAATGAGAGACTAGCTGGAGGTGTCTGGACGGGCAAATTTAACTCTCATTCCCAACAGGAAGAGGAAATAACCAAAGGCTCAGCGTGCCGTGCCGGAACCAGATTAGGGCCTGAAGCCATCCTGCGGTGTTGCGGCCAGCTCACAAGAAAACGAGTTGAAGAAAGGAGCTCAGGGGCACTGTAATTCACAAACCTGCAGAGTTATAAATGACAACTATCGTCCAAAAATATACTGAAGTAAGGCTGCCAAGAGGACTTGAAAGCGGGGCAGAATTGCAGGAAACCGATTTCAGGAGGTAGACTGGAATTGCATTGAAAGCATAGGAAAAGAGGCAGAACGTCCACAATGATGCACTTGGCCAAAAAGGGCGTATGCGTTTTTTCCTGAATATATTCAGGAAAAAACGCATACGCCCTTTTTGGCCAACCAAGCAAGCTTGCAAAGGAAATCTGCACTACAATGAAGTCTCACTTCCCCCCGGTCAAAAGGGCCATCTGAAACAAGTGTAAAATCCAGAAAGGCAGGACAGGCCATGGAGAACTGGGAGCCTTGTTATGCTGATGGGCGGGATGTAAACTGCCAACAGACACTCGGGAGAAGTGTATGGTGTTTCCTGAAACATCTAAAAAACAAAGCAACAGAGCCTAGGGCACTTCCACTTATGGTCCTATAGCTTAGGGAAATTAAAATCAAAAAGACACAGCCACCCCAATGTTTGGGACGCCTCTGTTTACAAGAACCTCGTTTACCGTACAAGTTCAATATCACAGAAAGTGAAAAATGGATAAAGAACTTGTGGTACTTACGTACAATGCAGTATCACTCAGCAGTGAAATCTATGTCATCAGGCCCGTAGCAGCACAATGAGTGGATTCAGGTACGATGATTCTAACTGAAATAAGTCACACAGAAAAAGAAACATCATAAGATATCAGTAATACACGGAATGTAAACTTGGCTACACAGGAACTGAATTACAGAACAGAACAGGGTCTCAAATTTAGAAAACCAACTTATGCTTGTTTAAGGGTAAAGGTGAGTTGGGGTGCTGCATAAAACCAGAGATTGAAATGAGCACAGATAAAGTTCCTTAAGCCAAATATGGAATAGACAAGAGCTACTCCTTGCTCAACGAAATGGACTCAACACCGCATATTAAACGCCTAAGAATGTACCTGACTCTTAAGTATCTTAAAACCTATGGATTGCTATGTCTCCGAAAGAGAATCAAGCATGTGTACAGGGACATAAACGCAGCAGTGATAGGATTGGAGAGGTTCGGTGAGCAAATGAAGACCCTTTGAAGTCATATTGCATGGTACCCATTCCACGGGTTTCAACTACCCAGGTTTAAGGTATTCTTCCTTCAGCTAAAACATGCATGTGGAACCTAGAGTATGATCAACCATGTGATCGGGAGACGTGTTCAAATATGTCTCAGTTTTCGTACCCTGGTACTCGGGTGCAACATTCCAGACGCTTTACTAACACTCTCCCCACTTGGAGAGTCAGCGCCTTTAACCTCCTGTTTGGCCCAGTTTGCAATTTCTGCGGAAGATGAACAGGAATAGCGAGAACCAATGAGAGACTAGCTGGAGGTGTCTGGACGGGCAAATTTAACTCTCATTTCCCACCAGGAAGAGGAAATAACCAAAGGCTCAGCGTGCCGTGCCGGAACCAGATTAGGGCCTGAAGCCATCCTGCGGTGTTGCGGCCAGCTCACAAGAAAACGAGTTGAAGAAAGGAGCTCAGGGGCACTGTAATTCACAAACCTGCAGAGTTATAAATGACAACTATCGTCCAAAAATATACTGAAGTAAGGCTGCCAAGAGGACTTGAAAGCGGGGCAGAATTGCAGGAAACCGATTTCAGGAGGTAGACTGGAATTGCATTGAAAGCATAGGAAAAGAGGCAGAACGTCCACAATGATGCACTTGGCCAAAAAGGGCGTATGCGTTTTTTCCTGAATATATTCAGGAAAAAACGCATACGCCCTTTTTGGCCAACCAAGCAAGCTTGCAAAGGAAATCTGCACTACAATGAAGTCTCACTTCCCCCCGGTCAAAAGGGCCATCTGAAAAAAGTGTAAAATCCAGAAAGGCAGGACAGGCCATGGAGAACTGGGAGCCTTGTTATGCTGATGGGCGGGATGTAAACTGCCAACAGACACTCGGGAGAAGTGTATGGTGTTTCCTGAAACATCTAAAAAACAAAGCAACAGAGCCTAGGGCACTTCCACTTATGGTCCTATAGCTTAGGGAAATTAAAATCAAAAAGATACAGCCACCCCAATGTTTGGGACGCCTCTGTTTACAAGAACCTCGTTTACCGTACAAGTTCAATATCACAGAAAGTGAAAAATGGATAAAGAACTTGTGGTACTTACGTACAATGCAGTATCACTCAGCAGTGAAATCTATGCCATCAGGCCCGTAGCAGCACAATGAGTGGATTCAGGTACGATGATTCTAACTGAAATAAGTCACACAGAAAAAGAAACATCATAAGATATCAGTAATACACGGAATGTAAACTTGGCTACACAGGAACTGAATTACAGAACAGAACAGGGTCTCCAATTTAGAAAACCAACTTATGCTTGCTTAAGGGTAAAGGTGAGTTGGGGTGCTGCATAAAACCAGAGATTGAAATGAGCACAGATAAAGTTCCTTAAGCCAAATATGGAATAGACAAGAGCTACTCCTTGCTCAACGAAATGGACTCAACACCGCATATTAAACGCCTAAGAATGTACCTGACTCTTAAGTATCTTAAAACCTATGGATTGCTCTGTCTCCGAAAGAGAATCAAGCATGTGTACAGGGACATAAACGCAGCAGTGATAGGATTGGAGAGGTTCGGTGAGCAAATGAAGACCCTTTGAAGTCATATTGCATGGTACCCATTCCACGGGTTTCAACTACCCAGGTTTAAGGTATTCTTCCTTCAGCTAAAACATGCATGTGGAACCTAGAGTATGATCAACCATGTGATCGGGAGACGTGTTCAAATATGTCTCAGTTTTCGTACCCTGGTACTCGGGTGCAACATTCCAGACGCTTTACTAACACTCTCCCGACTTGGAGAGTCAGTCCCTTTAACCTCCTGTTTGGCCCAGTTTGCAATTTCTGCGGAAGATGAACAGGAATAGCGAGAACCAATGAGAGACTAGCTGGAGGTGTCTGGACGGGCAAATTTAACTCTCATTTCCCACCAGGAAGAGGAAATAACCAAAGGCTCAGCGTGCCGTGCCGGAACCAGATTAGGGCCTGAAGCCATCCTGCGGTGTTGCGGCCAGCTCACAAGAAAACGAGTTGAAGAAAGGAGCTCAGGGGCACTGTAATTCACAAACCTGCAGAGTTATAAATGACAACTATCGTCCAAAAATATACTGAAGTAAGGCTGCCAAGAGGACTTGAAAGCGGGGCAGAATTGCAGGAAACCGATTTCAGGAGGTAGACTGGAATTGCATTGAAAGCATAGGAAAAGAGGCAGAACGTCCACAATGATGCACTTGGCCAAAAAGGGCGTATGCGTTTTTTCCTGAATATATTCAGGAAAAAACGCATACGCCCTTTTTGGCCAACCAAGCAAGCTTGCAAAGGAAATCTGCACTACAATGAAGTCTCACTTCCCCCCGGTCAAAAGGGCCATCTGAAACAAGTGTAAAATCCAGAAAGGCAGGACAGGCCATGGAGAACTGGGAGCCTTGTTATGCTGATGGGCGGGATGTAAACTGCCAACAGACACTCGGGAGAAGTGTATGGTGTTTCCTGAAACATCTAAAAAACAAAGCAACAGAGCCTAGGGCACTTCCACTTATGGTCCTATAGCTTAGGGAAATTAAAATCAAAAAGACACAGCCACCCCAATGTTTGGGACGCCTCTGTTTACAAGAACCTCGTTTACCGTACAAGTTCAATATCACAGAAAGTGAAAAATGGATAAAGAACTTGTGGTACTTACGTACAATGCAGTATCACTCAGCAGTGAAATCTATGTCATCAGGCCCGTAGCAGCACAATGAGTGGATTCAGGTACGATGATTCTAACTGAAATAAGTCACACAGAAAAAGAAACATCATAAGATATCAGTAATACACGGAATGTAAACTTGGCTACACAGGAACTGAATTACAGAACAGAACAGGGTCTCAAATTTAGAAAACCAACTTATGCTTGTTTAAGGGTAAAGGTGAGTTGGGGTGCTGCATAAAACCAGAGATTGAAATGAGCACAGATAAAGTTCCTTAAGCCAAATATGGAATAGACAAGAGCTACTCCTTGCTCAACGAAATGGACTCAACACCGCATATTAAACGCCTAAGAATGTACCTGACTCTTAAGTATCTTAAAACCGATGGATTGCTATGTCTCCGAAAGAGAATCAAGCATGTGTACAGGGACATAAACGCAGCAGTGATAGGATTGGAGAGGTTCGGTGAGCAAATGAAGACCCTTTGAAGTCATATTGCATGGTACCCATTCCACGGGTTTCAACTACCCAGGTTTAAGGTATTCTTCCTTCAGCTAAAACATGCATGTGGAACCTAGAGTATGATCAACCATGTGATCGGGAGACGTGTTCAAATATGTCTCAGTTTTCGTACCCTGGTACTCGGGTGCAACATTCCAGACGCTTTACTAACACTCTCCCGACTTGGAGAGTCAGTCCCTTTAACCTCCTGTTTGGCCCAGTTTGCAATTTCTGCGGAAGATGAACAGGAATAGCGAGAACCAATGAGAGACTAGCTGGAGGTGTCTGGACGGGCAAATTTAACTCTCATTTCCCACCAGGAAGAGGAAATAACCAAAGGCTCAGCGTGCCGTGCCGGAACCAGATTAGGGCCTGAAGCCATCCTGCGGTGTTGCGGCCAGCTCACAAGAAAACGAGTTGAAGAAAGGAGCTCAGGGGCACTGTAATTCACAAACCTGCAGAGTTATAAATGACAACTATCGTCCAAAAATATACTGAAGTAAGGCTGCCAAGAGGACTTGAAAGCGGGGCAGAATTGCAGGAAACCGATTTCAGGAGGTAGACTGGAATTGCATTGAAAGCATAGGAAAAGAGGCAGAACGTCCACAATGATGCACTTGGCCAAAAAGGGCGTATGCGTTTTTTCCTGAATATATTCAGGAAAAAACGCATACGCCCTTTTTGGCCAACCAAGCAAGCTTGCAAAGGAAATCTGCACTACAATGAAGTCTCACCTCCCCCCGGTCAAAAGGGCCATCTGAAAAAAGTGTAAAATCCAGAAAGGCAGGACAGGCCATGGAGAACTGGGAGCCTTGTTATGCTGATGGGCGGGATGTAAATTGCCAACAGACACTCGGGAGAAGTGTATGGTGTTTCCTGAAACATCTAAAAAACAAAGCAACAGAGCCTAGGGCACTTCCACTTATGGTCCTATAGCTTAGGGAAATTAAAATCAAAAAGATACAGCCACCCCAATGTTTGGGACGCCTCTGTTTACAAGAACCTCGTTTACCGTACAAGTTCAATATCACAGAAAGTGAAAAATGGATAAAGAACTTGTGGTACTTACGTACAATGCAGTATCACTCAGCAGTGAAATCTATGCCATCAGGCCCGTAGCAGCACAATGAGTGGATTCAGGTACGATGATTCTAACTGAAATAAGTCACACAGAAAAAGAAACATCATAAGATATCAGTAATACACGGAATGTAAACTTGGCTACACAGGAACTGAATTACAGAACAGAACAGGGTCTCAAATTTAGAAAACCAACTTATGCTTGTTTAAGGGTAAAGGTGAGTTGGGGTGCTGCATAAAACCAGAGATTGAAATGAGCACAGATAAAGTTCCTTAAGCCAAATATGGAATAGACAAGAGCTACTCCTTGCTCAACGAAATGGACTCAACACCGCATATTAAACGCCTAAGAATGTACCTGACTCTTAAGTATCTTAAAACCTATGGATTGCTCTGTCTCCGAAAGAGAATCAAGCATGTGTACAGGGACATAAACGCAGCAGTGATAGGATTGGAGAGGTTCGGTGAGCAAATGAAGACCCTTTGAAGTCATATTGCATGGTACCCATTCCACGGGTTTCAACTACCCAGGTTTAAGGTATTCTTCCTTCAGCTAAAACATGCATGTGGAACCTAGAGTATGATCAACCATGTGATCGGGAGACGTGTTCAAATATGTCTCAGTTTTCGTACCCTGGTACTCGGGTGCAACATTCCAGACGCTTTACTAACACTCTCCCGACTTGGAGAGTCAGTCCCTTTAACCTCCTGTTTGGCCCAGTTTGCAATTTCTGCGGAAGATGAACAGGAATAGCGAGAACCAATGAGAGACTAGCTGGAGGTGTCTGGACGGGCAAATTTAACTCTCATTTCCCACCAGGAAGAGGAAATAACCAAAGGCTCAGCGTGCCGTGCCGGAACCAGATTAGGGCCTGAAGCCATCCTGCGGTGTTGCGGCCAGCTCACAAGAAAACGAGTTGAAGAAAGGAGCTCAGGGGCACTGTAATTCACAAACCTGCAGAGTTATAAATGACAACTATCGTCCAAAAATATACTGAAGTAAGGCTGCCAAGAGGACTTGAAAGCGGGGCAGAATTGCAGGAAACCGATTTCAGGAGGTAGACTGGAATTGCATTGAAAGCATAGGAAAAGAGGCAGAACGTCCACAAAGATGCACTTGGCCAAAAAGGGCGTATGCGTTTTTTCCTGAATATATTCAGGAAAAAACGCATACGCCCTTTTTGGCCAACCAAGCAAGCTTGCAAAGGAAAACTGCACTACAATGAAGTCTCACTTCCCCCCGGTCAAAAGGGCCATCTGAAACAAGTGTAAAATCCAGAAAGGCAGGACAGGCCATGGAGAACTGGGAGCCTTGTTATGCTGATGGGCGGGATGTAAACTGCCAACAGACACTCGGGAGAAGTGTATGGTGTTTCCTGAAACATCTAAAAAACAAAGCAACAGAGCCTAGGGCACTTCCACTTATGGTCCTATAGCTTAGGGAAATTAAAATCAAAAAGACACAGCCACCCCAATGTTTGGGACGCCTCTGTTTACAAGAACCTCGTTTACCGTACAAGTTCAATATCACAGAAAGTGAAAAATGGATAAAGAACTTGTGGTACTTACGTACAATGCAGTATCACTCAGCAGTGAAATCTATGCCATCAGGCCCGTAGCAGCACAATGAGTGGATTCAGGTACGATGATTCTAACTGAAATAAGTCACACAGAAAAAGAAACATCATAAGATATCAGTAATACACGGAATGTAAACTTGGCTACACAGGAACTGAATTACAGAACAGAACAGGGTCTCAAATTTAGAAAACCAACTTATGCTTGTTTAAGGGTAAAGGTGAGTTGGGGTGCTGCATAAAACCAGAGATTGAAATGAGCACAGATAAAGTTCCTTAAGCCAAATATGGAATAGACAAGAGCTACTCCTTGCTCAACGAAATGGACTCAACACCGCATATTAAACGCCTAAGAATGTACCTGACTCTTAAGTATCTTAAAACCTATGGATTGCTCTGTCTCCGAAAGAGAATCAAGCATGTGTACAGGGACATAAACGCAGCAGTGATAGGATTGGAGAGGTTCGGTGAGCAAATGAAGACCCTTTGAAGTCATATTGCATGGTACCCATTCCACGGGTTTCAACTACCCAGGTTTAAGGTATTCTTCCTTCAGCTAAAACATGCATGTGGAACCTAGAGTATGATCAACCATGTGATCGGGAGACGTGTTCAAATATGTCTCAGTTTTCGTACCCTGGTACTCGGGTGCAACATTCCAGACGCTTTACTAACACTCTCCCGACTTGGAGAGTCAGCCCCTTTAACCTCCTGTTTGGCCCTGTTTGCAATTTCTGCGGAAGGTGAACAGGAATAGCGAGAACCAATGAGAGACTAGCTGGAGGTGTCTGGACGGGCAAATTTAACTCTCATTCCCAACAGGAAGAGGAAATAACCAAAGGCTCAGCGTGCCGTGCCGGAACCAGATTAGGGCCTGAAGCCATCCTGCGGTGTTGCGGCCAGCTCACAAGAAAACGAGTTGAAGAAAGGAGCTCAGGGGCACTGTAATTCACAAACCTGCAGAGTTATAAATGACAACTATCGTCCAAAAATATACTGAAGTAAGGCTGCCAAGAGGACTTGAAAGCGGGGCAGAATTGCAGGAAACCGATTTCAGGAGGTAGACTGGAATTGCATTGAAAGCATAGGAAAAGAGGCAGAACGTCCACAATGATGCACTTGGCCAAAAAGGGCGTATGCGTTTTTTCCTGAATATATTCAGGAAAAAACGCATACGCCCTTTTTGGCCAACCAAGCAAGCTTGCAAAGGAAATCTGCACTACAATGAAGTCTCACTTCCCCCCGGTCAAAAGGGCCATCTGAAACAAGTGTAAAATCCAGAAAGGCAGGACAGGCCATGGAGAACTGGGAGCCTTGTTATGCTGATGGGCGGGATGTAAATTGCCAACAGACACTCGGGAGAAGTGTATGGTGTTTCCTGAAACATCTAAAAAACAAAGCAACAGAGCCTAGGGCACTTCCACTTATGGTCCTATAGCTTAGGGAAATTAAAATCAAAAAGATACAGCCACCCCAATGTTTGGGACGCCTCTGTTTACAAGAACCTCGTTTACCGTACAAGTTCAATATCACAGAAAGTGAAAAATGGATAAAGAACTTGTGGTACTTACGTACAATGCAGTATCACTCAGCAGTGAAATCTATGCCATCAGGCCCGTAGCAGCACAATGAGTGGATTCAGGTACGATGATTCTAACTGAAATAAGTCACACAGAAAAAGAAACATCATAAGATATCAGTAATACACGGAATGTAAACTTGGCTACACAGGAACTGAATTACAGAACAGAACAGGGTCTCAAATTTAGAAAACCAACTTATGCTTGTTTAAGGGTAAAGGTGAGTTGGGGTGCTGCATAAAACCAGAGATTGAAATGAGCACAGATAAAGTTCCTTAAGCCAAATATGGAATAGACAAGAGCTACTCCTTGCTCAACGAAATGGACTCAACACCGCATATTAAACGCCTAAGAATGTACCTGACTCTTAAGTATCTTAAAACCTATGGATTGCTCTGTCTCCGAAAGAGAATCAAGCATGTGTACAGGGACATAAACGCAGCAGTGATAGGATTGGAGAGGTTCGGTGAGCAAATGAAGACCCTTTGAAGTCATATTGCATGGTACCCATTCCACGGGTTTCAACTACCCAGGTTTAAGGTATTCTTCCTTCAGCTAAAACATGCATGTGGAACCTAGAGTATGATCAACCATGTGATCGGGAGACGTGTTCAAATATGTCTCAGTTTTCGTACCCTGGTACTCGGGTGCAACATTCCAGACGCTTTACTAACACTCTCCCGACTTGGAGAGTCAGTCCCTTTAACCTCCTGTTTGGCCCAGTTTGCAATTTCTGCGGAAGATGAACAGGAATAGCGAGAACCAATGAGAGACTAGCTGGAGGTGTCTGGACGGGCAAATTTAACTCTCATTTCCCACCAGGAAGAGGAAATAACCAAAGGCTCAGCGTGCCGTGCCGGAACCAGATTAGGGCCTGAAGCCATCCTGCGGTGTTGCGGCCAGCTCACAAGAAAACGAGTTGAAGAAAGGAGCTCAGGGGCACTGTAATTCACAAACCTGCAGAGTTATAAATGACAACTATCGTCCAAAAATATACTGAAGTAAGGCTGCCAAGAGGACTTGAAAGCGGGGCAGAATTGCAGGAAACCGATTTCAGGAGGTAGACTGGAATTGCATTGAAAGCATAGGAAAAGAGGCAGAACGTCCACAATGATGCACTTGGCCAAAAAGGGCGTATGCGTTTTTTCCTGAATATATTCAGGAAAAAACGCATACGCCCTTTTTGGCCAACCAAGCAAGCTTGCAAAGGAAATCTGCACTACAATGAAGTCTCACTTCCCCCCGGTCAAAAGGGCCATCTGAAACAAGTGTAAAATCCAGAAAGGCAGGACAGGCCATGGAGAACTGGGAGCCTTGTTATGCTGATGGGCGGGATGTAAACTGCCAACAGACACTCGGGAGAAGTGTATGGTGTTTCCTGAAACATCTAAAAAACAAAGCAACAGAGCCTAGGGCACTTCCACTTATGGTCCTATAGCTTAGGGAAATTAAAATCAAAAAGACACAGCCACCCCAATGTTTGGGACGCCTCTGTTTACAAGAACCTCGTTTACCGTACAAGTTCAATATCACAGAAAGTGAAAAATGGATAAAGAACTTGTGGTACTTACGTACAATGCAGTATCACTCAGCAGTGAAATCTATGTCATCAGGCCCGTAGCAGCACAATGAGTGGATTCAGGTACGATGATTCTAACTGAAATAAGTCACACAGAAAAAGAAACATCATAAGATATCAGTAATACACGGAATGTAAACTTGGCTACACAGGAACTGAATTACAGAACAGAACAGGGTCTCAAATTTAGAAAACCAACTTATGCTTGTTTAAGGGTAAAGGTGAGTTGGGGTGCTGCATAAAACCAGAGATTGAAATGAGCACAGATAAAGTTCCTTAAGCCAAATATGGAATAGACAAGAGCTACTCCTTGCTCAACGAAATGGACTCAACACCGCATATTAAACGCCTAAGAATGTACCTGACTCTTAAGTATCTTAAAACCTATGGATTGCTATGTCTCCGAAAGAGAATCAAGCATGTGTACAGGGACATAAACGCAGCAGTGATAGGATTGGAGAGGTTCGGTGAGCAAATGAAGACCCTTTGAAGTCATATTGCATGGTACCCATTCCACGGGTTTCAACTACCCAGGTTTAAGGTATTCTTCCTTCAGCTAAAACATGCATGTGGAACCTAGAGTATGATCAACCATGTGATCGGGAGACGTGTTCAAATATGTCTCAGTTTTCGTACCCTGGTACTCGGGTGCAACATTCCAGACGCTTTACTAACACTCTCCCGACTTGGAGAGTCAGTCCCTTTAACCTCCTGTTTGGCCCAGTTTGCAATTTCTGCGGAAGATGAACAGGAATAGCGAGAACCAATGAGAGACTAGCTGGAGGTGTCTGGACGGGCAAATTTAACTCTCATTTCCCACCAGGAAGAGGAAATAACCAAAGGCTCAGCGTGCCGTGCCGGAACCAGATTAGGGCCTGAAGCCATCCTGCGGTGTTGCGGCCAGCTCACAAGAAAATGAGTTGAAGAAAGGAGCTCAGGGGCACTGTAATTCACAAACCTGCAGAGTTATAAATGACAACTATCGTCCAAAAATATACTGAAGTAAGGCTGCCAAGAGGACTTGAAAGCGGGGCAGAATTGCAGGAAACCGATTTCAGGAGGTAGACTGGAATTGCATTGAAAGCATAGGAAAAGAGGCAGAACGTCCACAATGATGCACTTGGCCAAAAAGGGCGTATGCGTTTTTTCCTGAATATATTCAGGAAAAAACGCATACGCCCTTTTTGGCCAACCAAGCAAGCTTGCAAAGGAAATCTGCACTACAATGAAGTCTCACTTCCCCCCCCCTGGTCAAAAGGCCCATCTGAAAAAAGTGTAAAATCCAGAAAGGCAGGACAGGCCATGGAGAACTGGAAGCCTTGTTATGCTGATGGGCGGGATGTAAATTGCCAACAGACACTCGGGAGAAGTGTATGGTGTTTCCTGAAACATCTAAAAAACAAAGCAACAGAGCCTAGGGCACTTCCACTTATGGTCCTATAGCTTAGGGAAATTAAAATCATAAAGATACAGCCACCCCAATGTTTGGGACGCCTCTGTTTACAAGAACCTCGTTTACCGTACAAGTTCAATATTACAGAAAGTGAAAAATGGATAAAGAACTTGTGGTACTTACGTACAATGCAGTATCACTCAGCAGTGAAATCTATGCCATCAGGCCCGTAGCAGCACAATGAGTGGATTCAGGTACGATGATTCTAACTGAAATAAGTCACACAGAGAAAGAAACATCATAAGATATCAGTAATACACGGAATGTAAACTTGGCTACACAGGAACTGAATTACAGAACAGAACAGGGTCTCAAATTTAGAAAACCAACTTATGCTTGTTTAAGGGTAAAGGTGAGTTGGGGTGCTGCATAAAACCAGAGATTGAAATGAGCACAGATAAAGTTCCTTAAGCCAAATATGGAATAGACAAGAGCTACTCCTTGCTCAACGAAATGGACTCAACACCGCATATTAAACGCCTAAGAATGTACCTGACTCTTAAGTATCTTAAAATCGATGGATTGCTATGTCTCCGAAAGAGAATCAAGCATGTGTACAGGGACATAAACGCAGCAGTGATAGGATTGGAGAGGTTCGGTGAGCAAATGAAGACCCTTTGAAGTCATATTGCATGGTACCCATTCCACGGGTTTCAACTACCCAGGTTTAAGGTATTCTTCCTTCAGCTAAAACATGCATGTGGAACCTAGAGTATGATCAACCATGTGATCGGGAGACGTGTTCAAATATGTCTCAGTTTTCGTACCCTGGTACTCGGGTGCAACATTCCAGACGCTTTACTAACACTCTCCCGACTTGGAGAGTCAGTCCCTTTAACCTCCTGTTTGGCCCAGTTTGCAATTTCTGCGGAAGATGAACAGGAATAGCGAGAACCAATGAGAGACTAGCTGGAGGTGTCTGGACGGGCAAATTTAACTCTCATTTCCCACCAGGAAGAGGAAATAACCAAAGGCTCAGCGTGCCGTGCCGGAACCAGATTAGGGCCTGAAGCCATCCTGCGGTGTTGCGGCCAGCTCACAAGAAAACGAGTTGAAGAAAGGAGCTCAGGGGCACTGTAATTCACAAACCTGCAGAGTTATAAATGACAACTATCGTCCAAAAATATACTGAAGTAAGGCTGCCAAGAGGACTTGAAAGCGGGGCAGAATTGCAGGAAACCGATTTCAGGAGGTAGACTGGAATTGCATTGAAAGCATAGGAAAAGAGGCAGAACGTCCACAATGATGCACTTGGCCAAAAAGGGCGTATGCGTTTTTTCCTGAATATATTCAGGAAAAAACGCATACGCCCTTTTTGGCCAACCAAGCAAGCTTGCAAAGGAAATCTGCACTACAATGAAGTCTCACTTCCCCCCCCCCCGGTCAAAAGGGCCATCTGAAAAAAGTGTAAAATCCAGAAAGGCAGGACAGGCCATGGAGAACTGGGAGCCTTGTTATGCTGATGGGCGGGATGTAAATTGCCAACAGACACTCGGGAGAAGTGTATGGTGTTTCCTGAAACATCTAAAAAACAAAGCAACAGAGCCTAGGGCACTTCCACTTATGGTCCTATAGCTTAGGGAAATTAAAATCAAAAAGATACAGCCACCCCAATGTTTGGGACGCCTCTGTTTACAAGAACCTCGTTTACCGTACAAGTTCAATATCACAGAAAGTGAAAAATGGATAAAGAACTTGTGGTACTTACGTACAATGCAGTATCACTCAGCAGTGATATCTATGCCATCAGGCCCGTAGCAGAACAATGAGTGGATTCAGGTACGATGATTCTAACTGAAATAAGTCACACAGAAAAAGAAACATCATAAGATATCAGTAATACACGGAATGTAAACTTGGCTACACAGGAACTGAATTACAGAACAGAACAGGGTCTCAAATTTAGAAAACCAACTTATGCTTGTTTAAGGGTAAAGGTGAGTTGGGGTGCTGCATAAAACCAGAGATTGAAATGAGCACAGATAAAGTTCCTTAAGCCAAATATGGAATAGACAAGAGCTACTCCTTGCTCAACGAAATGGACTCAACACCGCATATTAAACGCCTAAGAATGTACCTGACTCTTAAGTATCTTAAAACCGATGGATTGCTATGTCTCCGAAAGAGAATCAAGCATGTGTACAGGGACATAAACGCAGCAGTGATAGGATTGGAGAGGTTCGGTGAGCAAATGAAGACCCTTTGAAGTCATATTGCATGGTACCCATTCCACGGGTTTCAACTACCCAGGTTTAAGGTATTCTTCCTTCAGCTAAAACATGCATGTGGAACCTAGAGTATGATCAACCATGTGATCGGGAGACGTGTTCAAATATGTCTCAGTTTTCGTACCCTGGTACTCGGGTGCAACATTCCAGACGCTTTACTAACACTCTCCCGACTTGGAGAGTCAGTCCCTTTAACCTCCTGTTTGGCCCAGTTTGCAATTTCTGCGGAAGATGAACAGGAATAGCGAGAACCAATGAGAGACTAGCTGGAGGTGTCTGGACGGGCAAATTTAACTCTCATTTCCCACCAGGAAGAGGAAATAACCAAAGGCTCAGCGTGCCGTGCCGGAACCAGATTAGGGCCTGAAGCCATCCTGCGGTGTTGCGGCCAGCTCACAAGAAAACGAGTTGAAGAAAGGAGCTCAAGGGCACTGTAATTCACAAACCTGCAGAGTTATAAATGACAACTATCGTCCAAAAATATACTGAAGTAAGGCTGCCAAGAGGACTTGAAAGCGGGGCAGAATTGCAGGAAACCGATTTCAGGAGGTAGACTGGAATTGCATTGAAAGCATAGGAAAAGAGGCAGAACGTCCACAATGATGCACTTGGCCAAAAAGGGCGTATGCGTTTTTTCCTGAATATATTCAGGAAAAAACGCATACGCCCTTTTTGGCCAACCAAGCAAGCTTGCAAAGGAAATCTGCACTACAATGAAGTCTCACTTCCCCCCAGTCAAAAGGGCCATCTGAAAAAAGTGTAAAATCCAGAAAGGCAGGACAGGCCATGGAGAACTGGGAGCCTTGTTATGCTGATGGGCGGGATGTAAACTGCCAACAGACACTCGGGAGAAGTGTATGGTGTTTCCTGAAACATCTAAAAAACAAAGCAACAGAGCCTAGGGCACTTCCACTTATGGTCCTATAGCTTAGGGAAATTAAAATCAAAAAGATACAGCCACCCCAATGTTTGGGACGCCTCTGTTTACAAGAACCTCGTTTACCGTACAAGTTCAATATCACAGAAAGTGAAAAATGGATAAAGAACTTGTGGTACTTACGTACAATGCAGTATCACTCAGCAGTGAAATCTATGTCATCAGGCCCGTAGCAGCACAATGAGTGGATTCAGGTACGATGATTCTAACTGAAATAAGTCACACAGAAAAAGAAACATCATAAGATATCAGTAATACACGGAATGTAAACTTGGCTACACAGGAACTGAATTACAGAACAGAACAGGGTCTCAAATTTAGAAAACCAACTTATGCTTGTTTAAGGGTAAAGGTGAGTTGGGGTGCTGCATAAAACCAGAGATTGAAATGAGCACAGATAAAGTTCCTTAAGCCAAATATGGAATAGACAAGAGCTACTCCTTGCTCAACGAAATGGACTCAACACCGCATATTAAACGCCTAAGAATGTACCTGACTCTTAAGTATCTTAAAACGTATGGATTGCTATGTCTCCGAAAGAGAATCAAGCATGTGTACAGGGACATAAACGCAGCAGTGATAGGATTGGAGAGGTTCGGTGAGCAAATGAAGACCCTTTGAAGTCATATTGCATGGTACCCATTCCACGGGTTTCAACTACCCAGGTTTAAGGTATTCTTCCTTCAGCTAAAACATGCATGTGGAACCTAGAGTATGATCAACCATGTGATCGGGAGACGTGTTCAAATATGTCTCAGTTTTCGTACCCTGGTACTCGGGTGCAACATTCCAGACGCTTTACTAACACTCTCCCGACTTGGAGAGTCAGTCCCTTTAACCTCCTGTTTGGCCCAGTTTGCAATTTCTGCGGAAGATGAACAGGAATAGCGAGAACCAATGAGAGACTAGCTGGAGGTGTCTGGATGGGCAAATTTAACTCTCATTTCCCAACAGGAAGAGGAAATAACCAAAGGCTCAGCGTGCCGTGCCGGAACCAGATTAGGGCCTGAAGCCATCCTGCGGTGTTGCGGCCAGCTCACAAGAAAACGAGTTGAAGAAAGGAGCTCAGGGGCACTGTAATTCACAAACCTGCAGAGTTATAAATGACAACTATCGTCCAAAAATATACTGAAGTAAGGCTGCCAAGAGGACTTGAAAGCGGGGCAGAATTGCAGGAAACCGATTTCAGGAGGTAGACTGGAATTGCATTGAAAGCATAGGAAAAGAGGCAGAACGTCCACAATGATGCACTTGGCCAAAAAGGGCGTATGCGTTTTTTCCTGAATATATTCAGGAAAAAACGCATACGCCCTTTTTGGCCAACCAAGCAAGCTTGCAAAGGAAATCTGCACTACAATGAAGTCTCACTTCCCCCCCCCCCGGTCAAAAGGGCCATCTGAAAAAAGTGTAAAATCCAGAAAGGCAGGACAGGCCATGGAGAACTGGGAGCCTTGTTATGCTGATGGGCGGGATGTAAACTGCCAACAGACACTCGGGAGAAGTGTATGGTGTTTCCTGAAACATCTAAAAAACAAAGCAACAGAGCCTAGGGCACTTCCACTTATGGTCCTATAGCTTAGGGAAATTAAAATCAAAAAGATACAGCCACCCCAATGTTTGGGACGCCTCTGTTTACAAGAACCTCGTTTACCGTACAAGTTCAATATCACAGAAAGTGAAAAATGGATAAAGAACTTGTGGTACTTACGTACAATGCAGTATCACTCAGCAGTGAAATCTATGTCATCAGGCCCGTAGCAGCACAATGAGTGGATTCAGGTACGATGATTCTAACTGAAATAAGTCACACAGAAAAAGAAACATCATAAGATATCAGTAATACACGGAATGTAAACTTGGCTACACAGGAACTGAATTACAGAACAGAACAGGGTCTCAAATTTAGAAAACCAACTTATGCTTGTTTAAGGGTAAAGGTGAGTTGGGGTGCTGCATAAAACCAGAGATTGAAATGAGCACAGATAAAGTTCCTTAAGCCAAATATGGAATACACAAGAGCTACTCCTTGCTCAACGAAATGGACTCAACACCGCATATTAAACGCCTAAGAATGTACCTGACTCTTAAGTATCTTAAAACCTATGGATTGCTATGTCTCCGAAAGAGAATCAAGCATGTGTACAGGGACATAAACGCAGCAGTGATAGGATTGGAGAGGTTCGGTGAGCAAATGAAGACCCTTTGAAGTCATATTGCATGGTACCCATTCCACGGGTTTCAACTACCCAGGTTTAAGGTATTCTTCCTTCAGCTAAAACATGCATGTGGAACCTAGAGTATGATCAACCATGTGATCGGGAGACGTGTTCAAATATGTCTCAGTTTTCGTACCCTGGTACTCGGGTGCAACATTCCAGACGCTTTACTAACACTCTCCCGACTTGGAGAGTCAGTCCCTTTAACCTCCTGTTTGGCCCAGTTTGCAATTTCTGCGGAAGATGAACAGGAATAGCGAGAACCAATGAGAGACTAGCTGGAGGTGTCTGGATGGGCAAATTTAACTCTCATTTCCCACCAGGAAGAGGAAATAACCAAAGGCTCAGCGTGCCGTGCCGGAACCAGATTAGGGCCTGAAGCCATCCTGCGGTGTTGTGGCCAGCTCACAAGAAAACGAGTTGAAGAAAGGAGCTCAGGGGCACTGTAATTCACAAACCTGCAGAGTTATAAATGACAACTATCGTCCAAAAATATACTGAAGTAAGGCTGCCAAGAGGACTTGAAAGCGGGGCAGAATTGCAGGAAACCGATTTCAGGAGGTAGACTGGAATTGCATTGAAAGCATAGGAAAAGAGGCAGAACGTCCACAATGATGCACTTGGCCAAAAAGGGCGTATGCGTTTTTTCCTGAATATATTCAGGAAAAAACGCATACGCCCTTTTTGGCCAACCAAGCAAGCTTGCAAAGGAAATCTGCACTACAATGAAGTCTCACTTCCCCCCCCCCGGTCAATAGGGCCATCTGAAAAAAGTGTAAAATCCAGAAAGGCAGGACAGGCCATGGAGACCTGGGAGCCTTGTTATGCTGATGGGCGGGATGTAAACTGCCAACAGACACTCGGGAGAAGTGTATGGTGTTTCCTGAAACATCTAAAAAACAAAGCAACAGAGCCTAGGGCACTTCCACTTATGGTCCTATAGCTTAGGGAAATTAAAATCAAAAAGATACAGCCACCCCAATGTTTGGGACGCCTCTGTTTACAAGAACCTCGTTTACCGTACAAGTTCAATATCACAGAAAGTGAAAAATGGATAAAGAACTTGTGGTACTTACGTACAATGCAGTATCACTCAGCAGTGAAATCTATGTCATCAGGCCCGTAGCAGCACAATGAGTGGATTCAGGTCGATGATTCTAACTGAAATAAGTCACACAGAAAAAGAAACATCATAAGATATCAGTAATACACGGAATGTAAACTTGGCTACACAGGAACTGAATTACAGAACAGAACAGGGTCTCAAATTTAGAAAACCAACTTATGCTTGTTTAAGGGTAAAGGTGAGTTGGGGTGCTGCATAAAACCAGAGATTGAAATGAGCACAGATAAAGTTCCTTAAGCCAAATATGGAATAGACAAGAGCTACTCCTTGCTCAACGAAATGGACTCAACACCGCATATTAAACGCCTAAGAATGTACCTGACTCTTAAGTATCTTAAAACCGATGGATTGCTATGTCTCCGAAAGAGAATCAAGCATGTGTACAGGGACATAAACGCAGCAGTGATAGGATTGGAGAGGTTCGGTGAGCAAATGAAGACCCTTTGAAGTCATATTGCATGGTACCCATTCCACGGGTTTCAACTACCCAGGTTTAAGGTATTCTTCCTTCAGCTAAAACATGCATGTGGAACCTAGAGTATGATCAACCATGTGATCGGGAGACGTGTTCAAATATGTCTCAGTTTTCGTACCCTGGTACTCGGGTGCAACATTCCAGACGCTTTACTAACACTCTCCCGACTTGGAGAGTCAGTCCCTTTAACCTCCTGTCTGGCCCAGTTTGCAATTTCTGCGGAAGATGAACAGGAATAGCGAGAACCAATGAGAGACTAGCTGGAGGTGTCTGGACGGGCAAATTTAACTCTCATTTCCCACCAGGAAGAGGAAATAACCAAAGGCTCAGCGTGCGTGCCGGAACCAGATTAGGGCCTGAAGCCATCCTGCGGTGTTGCGGCCAGCTCACAAGAAAACGAGTTGAAGAAAGGAGCTCAGGGGCACTGTAATTCACAAACCTGCAGAGTTATAAATGACAACTATCGTCCAAAAATATACTGAAGTAAGGCTGCCAAGAGGACTTGAAAGCGGGGCAGAATTGCAGGAAACCGATTTCAGGAGGTAGACTGGAATTGCATTGAAAGCATAGGAAAAGAGGCAGAACGTCCACAATGATGCACTTGGCCAAAAAGGGCGTATGCGTTTTTTCCTGAATATATTCAGGAAAAAACGCATACGCCCTTTTTGGCCAACCAAGCAAGCTTGCAAAGGAAATCTGCACTACAATGAAGTCTCACTTCCCCCCCCCTGGTCAAAAGGCCCATCTGAAAAAAGTGTAAAATCCAGAAAGGCAGGACAGGCCATGGAGAACTGGAAGCCTTGTTATGCTGATGGGCGGGATGTAAATTGCCAACAGACACTCGGGAGAAGTGTATGGTGTTTCCTGAAACATCTAAAAAACAAAGCAACAGAGCCTAGGGCACTTCCACTTATGGTCCTATAGCTTAGGGAAATTAAAATCAAAAAGATACAGCCACCCCAATGTTTGGGACGCCTCTGTTTACAAGAACCTCGTTTACCGTACAAGTTCAATATCACAGAAAGTGAAAAATGGATAAAGAACTTGTGGTACTTACGTACAATGCAGTATCACTCAGCAGTGATATCTATGCCATCAGGCCCGTAGAAGCACAATGAGTGGATTCAGGTACGATGATTCTAACTGAAATAAGTCACACAGAAAAAGAAACATCATAAGATATCAGTAATACACGGAATGTAAACTTGGCTACACAGGAACTGAATTACAGAACAGAACAGGGTCTCAAATTTAGAAAACCAACTTATGCTTGTTTAAGGGTAAAGGTGAGTTGGGGTGCTGCATAAAACCAGAGATTGAAATGAGCACAGATAAAGTTCCTTAAGCCAAATATGGAATAGACAAGAGCTACTCCTTGCTCAACGAAATGGACTCAACACCGCATATTAAACGCCTAAGAATGTACCTGACTCTTAAGTATCTTAAAACCTATGGATTGCTATGTCTCCGAAAGAGAATCAAGCATGTGTACAGGGACATAAACGCAGCAGTGATAGGATTGGAGAGGTTCGGTGAGCAAATGAAGACCCTTTGAAGTCATATTGCATGGTACCCATTCCACGGGTTTCAACTACCCAGGTTTAAGGTATTCTTCCTTCAGCTAAAACATGCATGTGGAACCTAGAGTATGATCAACCATGTGATCGGGAGACGTGTTCAAATATGTCTCAGTTTTCGTACCCTGGTACTCGGGTGCAACATTCCAGACGCTTTACTAACACTCTCCCGACTTGGAGAGTCAGTCCCTTTAACCTCCTGTTTGGCCCAGTTTGCAATTTCTGCGGAAGATGAACAGGAATAGCGAGAACCAATGAGAGACTAGCTGGAGGTGTCTGGACGGGCAAATTTAACTCCCATTTCCCACCAGGAAGAGGAAATAACCAAAGGCTCAGCGTGCCGTGCCGGAACCAGATTAGGGCCTGAAGCCATCCTGCGGTGTTGCGGCCAGCTCACAAGAAAACGAGTTGAAGAAAGGAGCTCAGGGGCACTGTAATTCACAAACCTGCAGAGTTATAAATGACAACTATCGTCCAAAAATATACTGAAGTAAGGCTGCCAAGAGGACTTGAAAGCGGGGCAGAATTGCAGGAAACCGATTTCAGGAGGTAGACTGGAATTGCATTGAAAGCATAGGAAAAGAGGCAGAACGTCCACAATGATGCACTTGGCCAAAAAGGGCGTATGCGTTTTTTCCTGAATATATTCAGGAAAAAACGCATACGCCCTTTTTGGCCAACCAAGCAAGCTTGCAAAGGAAATCTGCACTACAATGAAGTCTCACTTCCCCCCGGTCAAAAGGGCCATCTGAAAAAAGTGTAAAATCCAGAAAGGCAGGACAGGCCATGGAGAACTGGGAGCCTTGTTATGCTGATGGGCGGGATGTAAACTGCCAACAGACACTCGGGAGAAGTGTATGGTGTTTCCTGAAACATCTAAAAAACAAAGCAACAGAGCCTAGGGCACTTCCACTTATGGTCCTATAGCTTAGGGAAATTAAAATCATAAAGATACAGCCACCCCAATGTTTGGGACGCCTCTGTTTACAAGAACCTCGTTTACCGTACAAGTTCAATATTACAGAAAGTGAAAAATGGATAAAGAACTTGTGGTACTTACGTACAATGCAGTATCACTCAGCAGTGAAATCTATGCCATCAGGCCCGTAGCAGCACAATGAGTGGATTCAGGTACGATGATTCTAACTGAAATAAGTCACACAGAGAAAGAAACATCATAAGATATCAGTAATACACGGAATGTAAACTTGGCTACACAGGAACTGAATTACAGAACAGAACAGGGTCTCAAATTTAGAAAACCAACTTATGCTTGTTTAAGGGTAAAGGTGAGTTGGGGTGCTGCATAAAACCAGAGATTGAAATGAGCACAGATAAAGTTCCTTAAGCCAAATATGGAATAGACAAGAGCTACTCCTTGCTCAACGAAATGGACTCAACACCGCATATTAAACGCCTAAGAATGTACCTGACTCTTAAGTATCTTAAAATCGATGGATTGCTATGTCTCCGAAAGAGAATCAAGCATGTGTACAGGGACATAAACGCAGCAGTGATAGGATTGGAGAGGTTCGGTGAGCAAATGAAGACCCTTTGAAGTCATATTGCATGGTACCCATTCCACGGGTTTCAACTACCCAGGTTTAAGGTATTCTTCCTTCAGCTAAAACATGCATGTGGAACCTAGAGTATGATCAACCATGTGATCGGGAGACGTGTTCAAATATGTCTCAGTTTTCGTACCCTGGTACTCGGGTGCAACATTCCAGACGCTTTACTAACACTCTCCCGACTTGGAGAGTCAGTCCCTTTAACCTCCTGTTTGGCCCAGTTTGCAATTTCTGCGGAAGATGAACAGGAATAGCGAGAACCAATGAGAGACTAGCTGGAGGTGTCTGGACGGGCAAATTTAACTCTCATTTCCCACCAGGAAGAGGAAATAACCAAAGGCTCAGCGTGCCGTGCCGGAACCAGATTAGGGCCTGAAGCCATCCTGCGGTGTTGCGGCCAGCTCACAAGAAAACGAGTTGAAGAAAGGAGCTCAGGGGCACTGTAATTCACAAACCTGCAGAGTTATAAATGACAACTATCGTCCAAAAATATACTGAAGTAAGGCTGCCAAGAGGACTTGAAAGCGGGGCAGAATTGCAGGAAACCGATTTCAGGAGGTAGACTGGAATTGCATTGAAAGCATAGGAAAAGAGGCAGAACGTCCACAATGATGCACTTGGCCAAAAAGGGCGTATGCGTTTTTTCCTGAATATATTCAGGAAAAAACGCATACGCCCTTTTTGGCCAACCAAGCAAGCTTGCAAAGGAAATCTGCACTACAATGAAGTCTCACTTCCCCCCCCCCCCGGTCAAAAGGGCCATCTGAAAAAAGTGTAAAATCCAGAAAGGCAGGACAGGCCATGGAGAACTGGGAGCCTTGTTATGCTGATGGGCGGGATGTAAATTGCCAACAGACACTCGGGAGAAGTGTATGGTGTTTCCTGAAACATCTAAAAAACAAAGCAACAGAGCCTAGGGCACTTCCACTTATGGTCCTATAGCTTAGGGAAATTAAAATCAAAAAGATACAGCCACCCCAATGTTTGGGACGCCTCTGTTTACAAGAACCTCGTTTACCGTACAAGTTCAATATCACAGAAAGTGAAAAATGGATAAAGAACTTGTGGTACTTACGTACAATGCAGTATCACTCAGCAGTGATATCTATGCCATCAGGCCCGTAGCAGAACAATGAGTGGATTCAGGTACGATGATTCTAACTGAAATAAGTCACACAGAAAAAGAAACATCATAAGATATCAGTAATACACGGAATGTAAACTTGGCTACACAGGAACTGAATTACAGAACAGAACAGGGTCTCAAATTTAGAAAACCAACTTATGCTTGTTTAAGGGTAAAGGTGAGTTGGGGTGCTGCATAAAACCAGAGATTGAAATGAGCACAGATAAAGTTCCTTAAGCCAAATATGGAATAGACAAGAGCTACTCCTTGCTCAACGAAATGGACTCAACACCGCATATTAAACGCCTAAGAATGTACCTGACTCTTAAGTATCTTAAAACCTATGGATTGCTATGTCTCCGAAAGAGAATCAAGCATGTGTACAGGGACATAAACGCAGCAGTGATAGGATTGGAGAGGTTCGGTGAGCAAATGAAGACCCTTTGAAGTCATATTGCATGGTACCCATTCCACGGGTTTCAACTACCCAGGTTTAAGGTATTCTTCCTTCAGCTAAAACATGCATGTGGAACCTAGAGTATGATCAACCATGTGATCGGGAGACGTGTTCAAATATGTCTCAGTTTTCGTACCCTGGTACTCGGGTGCAACATTCCAGACGCTTTACTAACACTCTCCCGACTTGGAGAGTCAGTCCCTTTAACCTCCTGTTTGGCCCAGTTTGCAATTTCTGCGGAAGATGAACAGGAATAGCGAGAACCAATGAGAGACTAGCTGGAGGTGTCTGGACGGGCAAATTTAACTCTCATTTCCCACCAGGAAGAGGAAATAACCAAAGGCTCAGCGTGCCGTGCCGGAACCAGATTAGGGCCTGAAGCCATCCTGCGGTGTTGCGGCCAGCTCACAAGAAAACGAGTTGAAGAAAGGAGCTCAAGGGCACTGTAATTCACAAACCTGCAGAGTTATAAATGACAACTATCGTCCAAAAATATACTGAAGTAAGGCTGCCAAGAGGACTTGAAAGCGGGGCAGAATTGCAGGAAACCGATTTCAGGAGGTAGACTGGAATTGCATTGAAAGCATAGGAAAAGAGGCAGAACGTCCACAATGATGCACTTGGCCAAAAAGGGCGTATGCGTTTTTTCCTGAATATATTCAGGAAAAAACGCATACGCCCTTTTTGGCCAACCAAGCAAGCTTGCAAAGGAAATCTGCACTACAATGAAGTCTCACTTCCCCCCAGTCAAAAGGGCCATCTGAAAAAAGTGTAAAATCCAGAAAGGCAGGACAGGCCATGGAGAACTGGGAGCCTTGTTATGCTGATGGGCGGGATGTAAACTGCCAACAGACACTCGGGAGAAGTGTATGGTGTTTCCTGAAACATCTAAAAAACAAAGCAACAGAGCCTAGGGCACTTCCACTTATGGTCCTATAGCTTAGGGAAATTAAAATCAAAAAGATACAGCCACCCCAATGTTTGGGACGCCTCTGTTTACAAGAACCTCGTTTACCGTACAAGTTCAATATCACAGAAAGTGAAAAATGGATAAAGAACTTGTGGTACTTACGTACAATGCAGTATCACTCAGCAGTGAAATCTATGTCATCAGGCCCGTAGCAGCACAATGAGTGGATTCAGGTACGATGATTCTAACTGAAATAAGTCACACAGAAAAAGAAACATCATAAGATATCAGTAATACACGGAATGTAAACTTGGCTACACAGGAACTGAATTACAGAACAGAACAGGGTCTCAAATTTAGAAAACCAACTTATGCTTGTTTAAGGGTAAAGGTGAGTTGGGGTGCTGCATAAAACCAGAGATTGAAATGAGCACAGATAAAGTTCCTTAAGCCAAATATGGAATAGACAAGAGCTACTCCTTGCTCAACGAAATGGACTCAACACCGCATATTAAACGCCTATGAATGTACCTGACTCTTAAGTATCTTAAAACGTATGGATTGCTATGTCTCCGAAAGAGAATCAAGCATGTGTACAGGGACATAAACGCAGCAGTGATAGGATTGGAGAGGTTCGGTGAGCAAATGAAGACCCTTTGAAGTCATATTGCATGGTACCCATTCCACCGGTTTCAACTACCCAGGTTTAAGGTATTCTTCCTTCAGCTAAAACATGCATGTGGAACCTAGAGTATGATCAACCATGTGATCGGGAGACGTGTTCAAATATGTCTCAGTTTTCGTACCCTGGTACTCGGGTGCAACATTCCAGACGCTTTACTAACACTCTCCCGACTTGGAGAGTCAGTCCCTTTAACCTCCTGTTTGGCCCAGTTTGCAATTTCTGCGGAAGATGAACAGGAATAGCGAGAACCAATGAGAGACTAGCTGGAGGTGTCTGGATGGGCAAATTTAACTCTCATTTCCCAACAGGAAGAGGAAATAACCAAAGGCTCAGCGTGCCGTGCCGGAACCAGATTAGGGCCTGAAGCCATCCTGCGGTGTTGCGGCCAGCTCACAAGAAAACGAGTTGAAGAAAGGAGCTCAGGGGCACTGTAATTCACAAACCTGCAGAGTTATAAATGACAACTATCGTCCAAAAATATACTGAAGTAAGGCTGCCAAGAGGACTTGAAAGCGGGGCAGAATTGCAGGAAACCGATTTCAGGAGGTAGACTGGAATTGCATTGAAAGCATAGGAAAAGAGGCAGAACGTCCACAATGATGCACTTGGCCAAAAAGGGCGTATGCGTTTTTTCCTGAATATATTCAGGAAAAAACGCATACGCCCTTTTTGGCCAACCAAGCAAGCTTGCAAAGGAAATCTGCACTACAATGAAGTCTCACTTCCCCCCCCCCCGGTCAAAAGGGCCATCTGAAAAAAGTGTAAAATCCAGAAAGGCAGGACAGGCCATGGAGAACTGGGAGCCTTGTTATGCTGATGGGCGGGATGTAAACTGCCAACAGACACTCGGGAGAAGTGTATGGTGTTTCCTGAAACATCTAAAAAACAAAGCAACAGAGCCTAGGGCACTTCCACTTATGGTCCTATAGCTTAGGGAAATTAAAATCAAAAAGATACAGCCACCCCAATGTTTGGGACGCCTCTGTTTACAAGAACCTCGTTTACCGTACAAGTTCAATATCACAGAAAGTGAAAAATGGATAAAGAACTTGTGGTACTTACGTACAATGCAGTATCACTCAGCAGTGAAATCTATGTCATCAGGCCCGTAGCAGCACAATGAGTGGATTCAGGTACGATGATTCTAACTGAAATAAGTCACACAGAAAAAGAAACATCATAAGATATCAGTAATACACGGAATGTAAACTTGGCTACACAGGAACTGAATTACAGAACAGAACAGGGTCTCAAATTTAGAAAACCAACTTATGCTTGTTTAAGGGTAAAGGTGAGTTGGGGTGCTGCATAAAACCAGAGATAGAAATGAGCACAGATAAAGTTCCTTAAGCCAAATATGGAATACACAAGAGCTACTCCTTGCTCAACGAAATGGACTCAACACCGCATATTAAACGCCTAAGAATGTACCTGACTCTTAAGTATCTTAAAACCTATGGATTGCTATGTCTCCGAAAGAGAATCAAGCATGTGTACAGGGACATAAACGCAGCAGTGATAGGATTGGAGAGGTTCGGTGAGCAAATGAAGACCCTTTGAAGTCATATTGCATGGTACCCATTCCACGGGTTTCAACTACCCAGGTTTAAGGTATTCTTCCTTCAGCTAAAACATGCATGTGGAACCTAGAGTATGATCAACCATGTGATCGGGAGACGTGTTCAAATATGTCTCAGTTTTCGTACCCTGGTACTCGGGTGCAACATTCCAGACGCTTTACTAACACTCTCCCGACTTGGAGAGTCAGTCCCTTTAACCTCCTGTTTGGCCCAGTTTGCAATTTCTGCGGAAGATGAACAGGAATAGCGAGAACCAATGAGAGACTAGCTGGAGGTGTCTGGATGGGCAAATTTAACTCTCATTTCCCACCAGGAAGAGGAAATAACCAAAGGCTCAGCGTGCCGTGCCGGAACCAGATTAGGGCCTGAAGCCATCCTGCGGTGTTGTGGCCAGCTCACAAGAAAACAAGTTGAAGAAAGGAGCTCAGGGGCACTGTAATTCACAAACCTGCAGAGTTATAAATGACAACTATCGTCCAAAAATATACTGAAGTAAGGCTGCCAAGAGGACTTGAAAGCGGGGCAGAATTGCAGGAAACCGATTTCAGGAGGTAGACTGGAATTGCATTGAAAGCATAGGAAAAGAGGCAGAACGTCCACAATGATGCACTTGGCCAAAAAGGGCGTATGCGTTTTTTCCTGAATATATTCAGGAAAAAACGCATACGCCCTTTTTGGCCAACCAAGCAAGCTTGCAAAGGAAATCTGCACTACAATGAAGTCTCACTTCCCCCCCCCCCGGTCAATAGGGCCATCTGAAAAAAGTGTAAAATCCAGAAAGGCAGGACAGGCCATGGAGACCTTGGAGCCTTGTTATGCTGATGGGCGGGATGTAAACTGCCAACAGACACTCGGGAGAAGTGTATGGTGTTTCCTGAAACATCTAAAAAACAAAGCAACAGAGCCTAGGGCACTTCCACTTATGGTCCTATAGCTTAGGGAAATTAAAATCAAAAAGATACAGCCACCCCAATGTTTGGGACGCCTCTGTTTACAAGAACCTCGTTTACCGTACAAGTTCAATATCACAGAAAGTGAAAAATGGATAAAGAACTTGTGGTACTTACGTACAATGCAGTATCACTCAGCAGTGAAATCTATGTCATCAGGCCCGTAGCAGCACAATGAGTGGATTCAGGTCGATGATTCTAACTGAAATAAGTCACACAGAAAAAGAAACATCATAAGATATCAGTAATACACGGAATGTAAACTTGGCTACACAGGAACTGAATTACAGAACAGAACAGGGTCTCAAATTTAGAAAACCAACTTATGCTTGTTTAAGGGTAAAGGTGAGTTGGGGTGCTGCATAAAACCAGAGATTGAAATGAGCACAGATAAAGTTCCTTAAGCCAAATATGGAATAGACAAGAGCTACTCCTTGCTCAACGAAATGGACTCAACACCGCATATTAAACGCCTAAGAATGTACCTGACTCTTAAGTATCTTAAAACCGATGGATTGCTATGTCTCCGAAAGAGAATCAAGCATGTGTACAGGGACATAAACGCAGCAGTGATAGGATTGGAGAGGTTCGGTGAGCAAATGAAGACCCTTTGAAGTCATATTGCATGGTACCCATTCCACGGGTTTCAACTACCCAGGTTTAAGGTATTCTTCCTTCAGCTAAAACATGCATGTGGAACCTAGAGTATGATCAACCATGTGATCGGGAGACGTGTTCAAATATGTCTCAGTTTTCGTACCCTGGTACTCGGGTGCAACATTCCAGACGCTTTACTAACACTCTCCCGACTTGGAGAGTCAGTCCCTTTAACCTCCTGTCTGGCCCAGTTTGCAATTTCTGCGGAAGATGAACAGGAATAGCGAGAACCAATGAGAGACTAGCTGGAGGTGTCTGGACGGGCAAATTTAACTCTCATTTCCCACCAGGAAGAGGAAATAACCAAAGGCTCAGCGTGCGTGCCGGAACCAGATTAGGGCCTGAAGCCATCCTGCGGTGTTGCGGCCAGCTCACAAGAAAACGAGTTGAAGAAAGGAGCTCAGGGGCACTGTAATTCACAAACCTGCAGAGTTATAAATGACAACTATCGTCCAAAAATATACTGAAGTAAGGCTGCCAAGAGGACTTGAAAGCGGGGCAGAATTGCAGGAAACCGATTTCAGGAGGTAGACTGGAATTGCATTGAAAGCATAGGAAAAGAGGCAGAACGTCCACAATGATGCACTTGGCCAAAAAGGGCGTATGCGTTTTTTCCTGAATATATTCAGGAAAAAACGCATACGCCCTTTTTGGCCAACCAAGCAAGCTTGCAAAGGAAATCTGCACTACAATGAAGTCTCACTTCCCCCCCCCCCCCGGTCAAAAGGGCCATCTGAAAAAAGTGTAAAATCCAGAAAGGCAGGACAGGCCATGGAGAACTGGGAGCCTTGTTATGCTGATGGGCGGGATGTAAACTGCCAACAGACACTCGGGAGAAGTGTATGGTGTTTCCTGAAACATCTAGAAAACAAAGCAACAGAGCCTAGGGCACTTCCACTTATGGTCCTATAGCTTAGGGAAATTAAAATCAAAAAGATACAGCCACCCCAATGTTTGGGACGCCTCTGTTTACAAGAACCTCGTTTACCGTACAAGTTCAATATCACAGAAAGTGAAAAATGGATAAAGAACTTGTGGTACTTACGTACAATGCAGTATCACTCAGCAGTGAAATCTATGTCATCAGGCCCGTAGCAGCACAATGAGTGGATTCAGGTACGATGATTCTAACTGAAATAAGTCACACAGAAAAAGAAACATCATAAGATATCAGTAATACACGGAATGTAAACTTGGCTACACAGGAACTGAATTACAGAACAGAACAGGGTCTCAAATTTAGAAAACCAACTTATGCTTGTTTAAGGGTAAAGGTGAGTTGGGGTGCTGCATAAAACCAGAGATTGAAATGAGCACAGATAAAGTTCCTTAAGCCAAATATGGAATAGACAAGAGCTACTCCTTGCTCAACGAAATGGACTCAACACCGCATATTAAACGCCTAAGAATGTACCTGACTCTTAAGTATCTTAAAACCTATGGATTGCTATGTCTCCGAAAGAGAATCAAGCATGTGTACAGGGACATAAACGCAGCAGTGATAGGATTGGAGAGGTTCGGTGAGCAAATGAAGACCCTTTGAAGTCATATTGCATGGTACCCATTCCACGGGTTTCAACTACCCAGGTTTAAGGTATTCTTCCTTCAGCTAAAACATGCATGTGGAACCTAGAGTATGATCAACCATGTGATCGGGAGACGTGTTCAAATATGTCTCAGTTTTCGTACCCTGGTACTCGGGTGCAACATTCCAGACGCTTTACTAACACTCTCCCGACTTGGAGAGTCAGTCCCTTTAACCTCCTGTTTGGCCCAGTTTGCAATTTCTGCGGAAGATGAACAGGAATAGCGAGAACCAATGAGAGACTAGCTGGAGGTGTCTGGACGGGCAAATTTAACTCTCATTTCCCACCAGGAAGAGGAAATAACCAAAGGCTCAGCATGCCGTGCCGGAACCAGATTAGGGCCTGAAGCCATCCTGCGGTGTTGCGGCCAGCTCACAAGAAAACGAGTTGAAGAAAGGAGCTCAGGGGCACTGTAATTCACAAACCTGCAGAGTTATAAATGACAACTATCGTCCAAAAATATACTGAAGTAAGGCTGCCAAGAGGACTTGAAAGCGGGGCAGAATTGCAGGAAACCGATTTCAGGAGGTAGACTGGAATTGCATTGAAAGCATAGGAAAAGAGGCAGAACGTCCACAATGATGCACTTGGCCAAAAAGGGCGTATGCGTTTTTTCCTGAATATATTCAGGAAAAAACGCATACGCCCTTTTTGGCCAACCAAGCAAGCTTGCAAAGGAAATCTGCACTACAATGAAGTCTCACTTCCCCCCCCCCCCGGTCAAAAGGGCCATCTGAAAAAAGTGTAAAATCCAGAAAGGCAGGACAGGCCATGGAGAACTGGGAGCCTTGTTATGCTGATGGGCGGGATGTAAACTGCCAACAGACACTCGGGAGAAGTGTATGGTGTTTCCTGAAACATCTAGAAAACAAAGCAACAGAGCCTAGGGCACTTCCACTTATGGTCCTATAGCTTAGGGAAATTAAAATCAAAAAGATACAGCCACCCCAATGTTTGGGACGCCTCTGTTTACAAGAACCTCGTTTACCGTACAAGTTCAATATCACAGAAAGTGAAAAATGGATAAAGAACTTGTGGTACTTACGTACAATGCAGTATCACTCAGCAGTGAAATCTATGTCATCAGGCCCGTAGCAGCACAATGAGTGGATTCAGGTACGATGATTCTAACTGAAATAAGTCACACAGAAAAAGAAACATCATAAGATATCAGTAATACACGGAATGTAAACTTGGCTACACAGGAACTGAATTACAGAACAGAACAGGGTCTCAAATTTAGAAAACCAACTTATGCTTGTTTAAGGGTAAAGGTGAGTTGGGGTGCTGCATAAAACCAGAGATTGAAATGAGCACAGATAAAGTTCCTTAAGCCAAATATGGAATAGACAAGAGCTACTCCTTGCTCAACGAAATGGACTCAACACCGCATATTAAACGCCTAAGAATGTACCTGACTCTTAAGTATCTTAAAACCTATGGATTGCTATGTCTCCGAAAGAGAATCAAGCATGTGTACAGGGACATAAACGCAGCAGTGATAGGATTGGAGAGGTTCGGTGAGCAAATGAAGACCCTTTGAAGTCATATTGCATGGTACCCATTCCACGGGTTTCAACTACCCAGGTTTAAGGTATTCTTCCTTCAGCTAAAACATGCATGTGGAACCTAGAGTATGATCAACCATGTGATCGGGAGACGTGTTCAAATATGTCTCAGTTTTCGTACCCTGGTACTCGGGTGCAACATTCCAGACGCTTTACTAACACTCTCCCGACTTGGAGAGTCAGTCCCTTTAACCTCCTGTTTGGCCCAGTTTGCAATTTCTGCGGAAGATGAACAGGAATAGCGAGAACCAATGAGAGACTAGCTGGAGGTGTCTGGACGGGCAAATTTAACTCTCATTTCCCACCAGGAAGAGGAAATAACCAAAGGCTCAGCGTGCCGTGCCGGAACCAGATTAGGGCCTGAAGCCATCCTGCGGTGTTGCGGCCAGCTCACAAGAAAACGAGTTGAAGAAAGGAGCTCAGGGGCACTGTAATTCACAAACCTGCAGAGTTATAAATGACAACTATCGTCCAAAAATATACTGAAGTAAGGCTGCCAAGAGGACTTGAAAGCGGGGCAGAATTGCAGGAAACCGATTTCAGGAGGTAGACTGGAATTGCATTGAAAGCATAGGAAAAGAGGCAGAACGTCCACAATGATGCACTTGGCCAAAAAGGGCGTATGCGTTTTTTCCTGAATATATTCAGGAAAAAACGCATACGCCCTTTTTGGCCAACCAAGCAAGCTTGCAAAGGAAATCTGCACTACAATGAAGTCTCACTTCCCCCCGGTCAAAAGGGCCATCTGAAAAAAGTGTAAAATCCAGAAAGGCAGGACAGGCCATGGAGAACTGGGAGCCTTGTTATGCTGATGGGCGGGATGTAAACTGCCAACAGACACTCGGGAGAAGTGTATGGTGTTTCCTGAAACATCTAGAAAACAAAGCAACAGAGCCTAGGGCACTTCCACTTATGGTCCTATAGCTTAGGGAAATTAAAATCAAAAAGATACAGCCACCCCAATGTTTGGGACGCCTCTGTTTACAAGAACCTCGTTTACCGTACAAGTTCAATATCACAGAAAGTGAAAAATGGATAAAGAACTTGTGGTACTTACGTACAATGCAGTATCACTCAGCAGTGAAATCTATGTCATCAGGCCCGTAGCAGCACAATGAGTGGATTCAGGTACGATGATTCTAACTGAAATAAGTCACACAGAAAAAGAAACATCATAAGATATCAGTAATACACGGAATGTAAACTTGGCTACACAGGAACTGAATTACAGAACAGAACAGGGTCTCAAATTTAGAAAACCAACTTATGCTTGTTTAAGGGTAAAGGTGAGTTGGGGTGCTGCATAAAACCAGAGATTGAAATGAGCACAGATAAAGTTCCTTAAGCCAAATATGGAATAGACAAGAGCTACTCCTTGCTCAACGAAATGGACTCAACACCGCATATTAAACGCCTAAGAATGTACCTGACTCTTAAGTATCTTAAAACCTATGGATTGCTATGTCTCCGAAAGAGAATCAAGCATGTGTACAGGGACATAAACGCAGCAGTGATAGGATTGGAGAGGTTCGGTGAGCAAATGAAGACCCTTTGAAGTCATATTGCATGGTACCCATTCCACGGGTTTCAACTACCCAGGTTTAAGGTATTCTTCCTTCAGCTAAAACATGCATGTGGAACCTAGAGTATGATCAACCATGTGATCGGGAGACGTGTTCAAATATGTCTCAGTTTTCGTACCCTGGTACTCGGGTGCAACATTCCAGACGCTTTACTAACACTCTCCCGACTTGGAGAGTCAGTCCCTTTAACCTCCTGTTTGGCCCAGTTTGCAATTTCTGCGGAAGATGAACAGGAATAGCGAGAACCAATGAGAGACTAGCTGGAGGTGTCTGGACGGGCAAATTTAACTCTCATTTCCCACCAGGAAGAGGAAATAACCAAAGGCTCAGCGTGCCGTGCCGGAACCAGATTAGGGCCTGAAGCCATCCTGCGGTGTTGCGGCCAGCTCACAAGAAAACGAGTTGAAGAAAGGAGCTCAGGGGCACTGTAATTCACAAACCTGCAGAGTTATAAATGACAACTATCGTCCAAAAATATACTGAAGTAAGGCTGCCAAGAGGACTTGAAAGCGGGGCAGAATTGCAGGAAACCGATTTCAGGAGGTAGACTGGAATTGCATTGAAAGCATAGGAAAAGAGGCAGAACGTCCACAATGATGCACTTGGCCAAAAAGGGCGTATGCGTTTTTTCCTGAATATATTCAGGAAAAAACGCATACGCCCTTTTTGGCCAACCAAGCAAGCTTGCAAAGGAAATCTGCACTACAATGAAGTCTCACTTCCCCCCGGTCAAAAGGGCCATCTGAAAAAAGTGTAAAATCCAGAAAGGCAGGACAGGCCATGGAGAACTGGGAGCCTTGTTATGCTGATGGGCGGGATGTAAACTGCCAACAGACACTCGGGAGAAGTGTATGGTGTTTCCTGAAACATCTAAAAAACAAAGCAACAGAGCCTAGGGCACTTCCACTTATGGTCCTATAGCTTAGGGAAATTAAAATCAAAAAGACACAGCCACCCCAATGTTTGGGACGCCTCTGTTTACAAGAACCTCGTTTACCGTACAAGTTCAATATCACAGAAAGTGAAAAATGGATAAAGAACTTGTGGTACTTACGTACAATGCAGTATCACTCAGCAGTGAAATCTATGTCATCAGGCCCGTAGCAGCACAATGAGTGGATTCAGGTACGATGATTCTAACTGAAATAAGTCACACAGAAAAAGAAACATCATAAGATATCAGTAATACACGGAATGTAAACTTGGCTACACAGGAACTGAATTACAGAACAGAACAGGGTCTCAAATTTAGAAAACCAACTTATGCTTGTTTAAGGGTAAAGGTGAGTTGGGGTGCTGCATAAAACCAGAGATTGAAATGAGCACAGATAAAGTTCCTTAAGCCAAATATGGAATAGACAAGAGCTACTCCTTGCTCAACGAAATGGACTCAACACCGCATATTAAACGCCTAAGAATGTACCTGACTCTTAAGTATCTTAAAACCTATGGATTGCTATGTCTCCGAAAGAGAATCAAGCATGTGTACAGGGACATAAACGCAGCAGTGATAGGATTGGAGAGGTTCGGTGAGCAAATGAAGACCCTTTGAAGTCATATTGCATGGTACCCATTCCACGGGTTTCAACTACCCAGGTTTAAGGTATTCTTCCTTCAGCTAAAACATGCATGTGGAACCTAGAGTATGATCAACCATGTGATCGGGAGACGTGTTCAAATATGTCTCAGTTTTCGTACCCTGGTACTCGGGTGCAACATTCCAGACGCTTTACTAACACTCTCCCGACTTGGAGAGTCAGTCCCTTTAACCTCCTGTTTGGCCCAGTTTGCAATTTCTGCGGAAGATGAACAGGAATAGCGAGAACCAATGAGAGACTAGCTGGAGGTGTCTGGACGGGCAAATTTAACTCTCATTTCCCACCAGGAAGAGGAAATAACCAAAGGCTCAGCGTGCCGTGCCGGAACCAGATTAGGGCCTGAAGCCATCCTGCGGTGTTGCGGCCAGCTCACAAGAAAACGAGTTGAAGAAAGGAGCTCAGGGGCACTGTAATTCACAAACCTGCAGAGTTATAAATGACAACTATCGTCCAAAAATATACTGAAGTAAGGCTGCCAAGAGGACTTGAAAGCGGGGCAGAATTGCAGGAAACCGATTTCAGGAGGTAGACTGGAATTGCATTGAAAGCATAGGAAAAGAGGCAGAACGTCCACAATGATGCACTTGGCCAAAAAGGGCGTATGCGTTTTTTCCTGAATATATTCAGGAAAAAACGCATACGCCCTTTTTGGCCAACCAAGCAAGCTTGCAAAGGAAATCTGCACTACAATGAAGTCTCACTTCCCCCCGGTCAAAAGGGCCATCTGAAAAAAGTGTAAAATCCAGAAAGGCAGGACAGGCCATGGAGAACTGGGAGCCTTGTTATGCTGATGGGCGGGATGTAAACTGCCAACAGACACTCGGGAGAAGTGTATGGTGTTTCCTGAAACATCTAAAAAACAAAGCAACAGAGCCTAGGGCACTTCCACTTATGGTCCTATAGCTTAGGGAAATTAAAATCAAAAAGACACAGCCACCCCAATGTTTGGGACGCCTCTGTTTACAAGAACCTCGTTTACCGTACAAGTTCAATATCACAGAAAGTGAAAAATGGATAAAGAACTTGTGGTACTTACGTACAATGCAGTATCACTCAGCAGTGAAATCTATGTCATCAGGCCCGTAGCAGCACAATGAGTGGATTCAGGTACGATGATTCTAACTGAAATAAGTCACACAGAAAAAGAAACATCATAAGATATCAGTAATACACGGAATGTAAACTTGGCTACACAGGAACTGAATTACAGAACAGAACAGGGTCTCAAATTTAGAAAACCAACTTATGCTTGTTTAAGGGTAAAGGTGAGTTGGGGTGCTGCATAAAACCAGAGATTGAAATGAGCACAGATAAAGTTCCTTAAGCCAAATATGGAATAGACAAGAGCTACTCCTTGCTCAACGAAATGGACTCAACACCGCATATTAAACGCCTAAGAATGTACCTGACTCTTAAGTATCTTAAAACCTATGGATTGCTATGTCTCCGAAAGAGAATCAAGCATGTGTACAGGGACATAAACGCAGCAGTGATAGGATTGGAGAGGTTCGGTGAGCAAATGAAGACCCTTTGAAGTCATATTGCATGGTACCCATTCCACGGGTTTCAACTACCCAGGTTTAAGGTATTCTTCCTTCAGCTAAAACATGCATGTGGAACCTAGAGTATGATCAACCATGTGATCGGGAGACGTGTTCAAATATGTCTCAGTTTTCGTACCCTGGTACTCGGGTGCAACATTCCAGACGCTTTACTAACACTCTCCCGACTTGGAGAGTCAGTCCCTTTAACCTCCTGTTTGGCCCAGTTTGCAATTTCTGCGGAAGATGAACAGGAATAGCGAGAACCAATGAGAGACTAGCTGGAGGTGTCTGGACGGGCAAATTTAACTCTCATTTCCCACCAGGAAGAGGAAATAACCAAAGGCTCAGCGTGCCGTGCCGGAACCAGATTAGGGCCTGAAGCCATCCTGCGGTGTTGCGGCCAGCTCACAAGAAAGCGAGTTGAAGAAAGGAGCTCAGGGGCACTGTAATTCACAAACCTGCAGAGTTATAAATGACAGCTATCGTCCAAAAATATACTGAAGTAAGGCTGCCAAGAGGACTTGAAAGCGGGGCAGAATTGCAGGAAACCGATTTCAGGAGGTAGACTGGAATTGCATTGAAAGCATAGGAAAAGAGGCAGAACGTCCACAATGATGCACTTGGCCAAAAAGGGCGTATGCGTTTTTTCCTGAATATATTCAGGAAAAAACGCATACGCCCTTTTTGGCCAACCAAGCAAGCTTGCAAAGGAAATCTGCATTACAATGAAGTCTCACTTCCCCCCGGTCAAAAGGGCCATCTGAAAAAAGTGTAAAATCCAGAAAGGCAGGACAGGCCATGGAGAACTGGGAGCCTTGTTATGCTGATGGGCGGGATGTAAACTGCCAACAGACACTCGGGAGAAGTGTATGGTGTTTCCTGAAACATCTAAAAAACAAAGCAACAGAGCCTAGGGCACTTCCACTTATGGTCCTATAGCTTAGGGAAATTAAAATCAAAAAGACACAGCCACCCCAATGTTTGGGACGCCTCTGTTTACAAGAACCTCGTTTACCGTACAAGTTCAATATCACAGAAAGTGAAAAATGGATAAAGAACTTGTGGTACTTACGTACAATGCAGTATCACTCAGCAGTGAAATCTATGTCATCAGGCCCGTAGCAGCACAATGAGTGGATTCAGGTACGATGATTCTAACTGAAATAAGTCACACAGAAAAAGAAACATCATAAGATATCAGTAATACACGGAATGTAAACTTGGCTACACAGGAACTGAATTACAGAACAGAACAGGGTCTCAAATTTAGAAAACCAACTTATGCTTGTTTAAGGGTAAAGGTGAGTTGGGGTGCTGCATAAAACCAGAGATTGAAATGAGCACAGATAAAGTTCCTTAAGCCAAATATGGAATAGACAAGAGCTACTCCTTGCTCAACGAAATGGACTCAACACCGCATATTAAACGCCTAAGAATGTACCTGACTCTTAAGTATCTTAAAACCTATGGATTGCTATGTCTCCGAAAGAGAATCAAGCATGTGTACAGGGACATAAACGCAGCAGTGATAGGATTGGAGAGGTTCGGTGAGCAAATGAAGACCCTTTGAAGTCATATTGCATGGTACCCATTCCACGGGTTTCAACTACCCAGGTTTAAGGTATTCTTCCTTCAGCTAAAACATGCATGTGGAACCTAGAGTATGATCAACCATGTGATCGGGAGACGTGTTCAAATATGTCTCAGTTTTCGTACCCTGGTACTCGGGTGCAACATTCCAGACGCTTTACTAACACTCTCCCGACTTGGAGAGTCAGTCCCTTTAACCTCCTGTTTGGCCCAGTTTGCAATTTCTGCGGAAGATGAACAGGAATAGCGAGAACCAATGAGAGACTAGCTGGAGGTGTCTGGACGGGCAAATTTAACTCTCATTTCCCACCAGGAAGAGGAAATAACCAAAGGCTCAGCGTGCCGTGCCGGAACCAGATTAGGGCCTGAAGCCATCCTGCGGTGTTGCGGCCAGCTCACAAGAAAGCGAGTTGAAGAAAGGAGCTCAGGGGCACTGTAATTCACAAACCTGCAGAGTTATAAATGACAACTATCGTCCAAAAATATACTGAAGTAAGGCTGCCAAGAGGACTTGAAAGCGGGGCAGAATTGCAGGAAACCGATTTCAGGAGGTAGACTGGAATTGCATTGAAAGCATAGGAAAAGAGGCAGAACGTCCACAATGATGCACTTGGCCAAAAAGGGCGTATGCGTTTTTTCCTGAATATATTCAGGAAAAAACGCATACGCCCTTTTTGGCCAACCAAGCAAGCTTGCAAAGGAAATCTGCACTACAATGAAGTCTCACTTCCCCCCGGTCAAAAGGGCCATCTGAAAAAAGTGTAAAATCCAGAAAGGCAGGACAGGCCATGGAGAACTGGGAGCCTTGTTATGCTGATGGGCGGGATGTAAACTGCCAACAGACACTCGGGAGAAGTGTATGGTGTTTCCTGAAACATCTAAAAAACAAAGCAACAGAGCCTAGGGCACTTCCACTTATGGTCCTATAGCTTAGGGAAATTAAAATCAAAAAGACACAGCCACCCCAATGTTTGGGACGCCTCTGTTTACAAGAACCTCGTTTACCGTACAAGTTCAATATCACAGAAAGTGAAAAATGGATAAAGAACTTGTGGTACTTACGTACAATGCAGTATCACTCAGCAGTGAAATCTATGTCATCAGGCCCGTAGCAGCACAATGAGTGGATTCAGGTACGATGATTCTAACTGAAATAAGTCACACAGAAAAAGAAACATCATAAGATATCAGTAATACACGGAATGTAAACTTGGCTACACAGGAACTGAATTACAGAACAGAACAGGGTCTCAAATTTAGAAAACCAACTTATGCTTGTTTAAGGGTAAAGGTGAGTTGGGGTGCTGCATAAAACCAGAGATTGAAATGAGCACAGATAAAGTTCCTTAAGCCAAATATGGAATAGACAAGAGCTACTCCTTGCTCAACGAAATGGACTCAACACCGCATATTAAACGCCTAAGAATGTACCTGACTCTTAAGTATCTTAAAACCTATGGATTGCTATGTCTCCGAAAGAGAATCAAGCATGTGTACAGGGACATAAACGCAGCAGTGATAGGATTGGAGAGGTTCGGTGAGCAAATGAAGACCCTTTGAAGTCATATTGCATGGTACCCATTCCACGGGTTTCAACTACCCAGGTTTAAGGTATTCTTCCTTCAGCTAAAACATGCATGTGGAACCTAGAGTATGATCAACCATGTGATCGGGAGACGTGTTCAAATATGTCTCAGTTTTCGTACCCTGGTACTCGGGTGCAACATTCCAGACGCTTTACTAACACTCTCCCGACTTGGAGAGTCAGTCCCTTTAACCTCCTGTTTGGCCCAGTTTGCAATTTCTGCGGAAGATGAACAGGAATAGCGAGAACCAATGAGAGACTAGCTGGAGGTGTCTGGACGGGCAAATTTAACTCTCATTTCCCACCAGGAAGAGGAAATAACCAAAGGCTCAGCGTGCCGTGCCGGAACCAGATTAGGGCCTGAAGCCATCCTGCGGTGTTGCGGCCAGCTCACAAGAAAACGAGTTGAAGAAAGGAGCTCAGGGGCACTGTAATTCACAAACCTGCAGAGTTATAAATGACAACTATCGTCCAAAAATATACTGAAGTAAGGCTGCCAAGAGGACTTGAAAGCGGGGCAGAATTGCAGGAAACCGATTTCAGGAGGTAGACTGGAATTGCATTGAAAGCATAGGAAAAGAGGCAGAACGTCCACAATGATGCACTTGGCCAAAAAGGGCGTATGCGTTTTTTCCTGAATATATTCAGGAAAAAACGCATACGCCCTTTTTGGCCAACCAAGCAAGCTTGCAAAGGAAATCTGCACTACAATGAAGTCTCACTTCCCCCCGGTCAAAAGGGCCATCTGAAAAAAGTGTAAAATCCAGAAAGGCAGGACAGGCCATGGAGAACTGGGAGCCTTGTTATGCTGATGGGCGGGATGTAAACTGCCAACAGACACTCGGGAGAAGTGTATGGTGTTTCCTGAAACATCTAAAAAACAAAGCAACAGAGCCTAGGGCACTTCCACTTATGGTCCTATAGCTTAGGGAAATTAAAATCAAAAAGACACAGCCACCCCAATGTTTGGGACGCCTCTGTTTACAAGAACCTCGTTTACCGTACAAGTTCAATATCACAGAAAGTGAAAAATGGATAAAGAACTTGTGGTACTTACGTACAATGCAGTATCACTCAGCAGTGAAATCTATGTCATCAGGCCCGTAGCAGCACAATGAGTGGATTCAGGTACGATGATTCTAACTGAAATAAGTCACACAGAAAAAGAAACATCATAAGATATCAGTAATACACGGAATGTAAACTTGGCTACACAGGAACTGAATTACAGAACAGAACAGGGTCTCAAATTTAGAAAACCAACTTATGCTTGTTTAAGGGTAAAGGTGAGTTGGGGTGCTGCATAAAACCAGAGATTGAAATGAGCACAGATAAAGTTCCTTAAGCCAAATATGGAATAGACAAGAGCTACTCCTTGCTCAACGAAATGGACTCAACACCGCATATTAAACGCCTAAGAATGTACCTGACTCTTAAGTATCTTAAAACCTATGGATTGCTATGTCTCCGAAAGAGAATCAAGCATGTGTACAGGGACATAAACGCAGCAGTGATAGGATTGGAGAGGTTCGGTGAGCAAATGAAGACCCTTTGAAGTCATATTGCATGGTACCCATTCCACGGGTTTCAACTACCCAGGTTTAAGGTATTCTTCCTTCAGCTAAAACATGCATGTGGAACCTAGAGTATGATCAACCATGTGATCGGGAGACGTGTTCAAATATGTCTCAGTTTTCGTACCCTGGTACTCGGGTGCAACATTCCAGACGCTTTACTAACACTCTCCCGACTTGGAGAGTCAGTCCCTTTAACCTCCTGTTTGGCCCAGTTTGCAATTTCTGCGGAAGATGAACAGGAATAGCGAGAACCAATGAGAGACTAGCTGGAGGTGTCTGGACGGGCAAATTTAACTCTCATTTCCCACCAGGAAGAGGAAATAACCAAAGGCTCAGCGTGCCGTGCCGGAACCAGATTAGGGCCTGAAGCCATCCTGCGGTGTTGCGGCCAGCTCACAAGAAAACGAGTTGAAGAAAGGAGCTCAGGGGCACTGTAATTCACAAACCTGCAGAGTTATAAATGACAACTATCGTCCAAAAATATACTGAAGTAAGGCTGCCAAGAGGACTTGAAAGCGGGGCAGAATTGCAGGAAACCGATTTCAGGAGGTAGACTGGAATTGCATTGAAAGCATAGGAAAAGAGGCAGAACGTCCACAATGATGCACTTGGCCAAAAAGGGCGTATGCGTTTTTTCCTGAATATATTCAGGAAAAAACGCATACGCCCTTTTTGGCCAACCAAGCAAGCTTGCAAAGGAAATCTGCACTACAATGAAGTCTCACTTCCCCCCGGTCAAAAGGGCCATCTGAAAAAAGTGTAAAATCCAGAAAGGCAGGACAGGCCATGGAGAACTGGGAGCCTTGTTATGCTGATGGGCGGGATGTAAACTGCCAACAGACACTCGGGAGAAGTGTATGGTGTTTCCTGAAACATCTAAAAAACAAAGCAACAGAGCCTAGGGCACTTCCACTTATGGTCCTATAGCTTAGGGAAATTAAAATCAAAAAGACACAGCCACCCCAATGTTTGGGACGCCTCTGTTTACAAGAACCTCGTTTACCGTACAAGTTCAATATCACAGAAAGTGAAAAATGGATAAAGAACTTGTGGTACTTACGTACAATGCAGTATCACTCAGCAGTGAAATCTATGTCATCAGGCCCGTAGCAGCACAATGAGTGGATTCAGGTACGATGATTCTAACTGAAATAAGTCACACAGAAAAAGAAACATCATAAGATATCAGTAATACACGGAATGTAAACTTGGCTACACAGGAACTGAATTACAGAACAGAACAGGGTCTCAAATTTAGAAAACCAACTTATGCTTGTTTAAGGGTAAAGGTGAGTTGGGGTGCTGCATAAAACCAGAGATTGAAATGAGCACAGATAAAGTTCCTTAAGCCAAATATGGAATAGACAAGAGCTACTCCTTGCTCAACGAAATGGACTCAACACCGCATATTAAACGCCTAAGAATGTACCTGACTCTTAAGTATCTTAAAACCTATGGATTGCTATGTCTCCGAAAGAGAATCAAGCATGTGTACAGGGACATAAACGCAGCAGTGATAGGATTGGAGAGGTTCGGTGAGCAAATGAAGACCCTTTGAAGTCATATTGCATGGTACCCATTCCACGGGTTTCAACTACCCAGGTTTAAGGTATTCTTCCTTCAGCTAAAACATGCATGTGGAACCTAGAGTATGATCAACCATGTGATCGGGAGACGTGTTCAAATATGTCTCAGTTTTCGTACCCTGGTACTCGGGTGCAACATTCCAGACGCTTTACTAACACTCTCCCGACTTGGAGAGTCAGTCCCTTTAACCTCCTGTTTGGCCCAGTTTGCAATTTCTGCGGAAGATGAACAGGAATAGCGAGAACCAATGAGAGACTAGCTGGAGGTGTCTGGACGGGCAAATTTAACTCTCATTTCCCACCAGGAAGAGGAAATAACCAAAGGCTCAGCGTGCCGTGCCGGAACCAGATTAGGGCCTGAAGCCATCCTGCGGTGTTGCGGCCAGCTCACAAGAAAGCGAGTTGAAGAAAGGAGCTCAGGGGCACTGTAATTCACAAACCTGCAGAGTTATAAATGACAGCTATCGTCCAAAAATATACTGAAGTAAGGCTGCCAAGAGGACTTGAAAGCGGGGCAGAATTGCAGGAAACCGATTTCAGGAGGTAGACTGGAATTGCATTGAAAGCATAGGAAAAGAGGCAGAACGTCCACAATGATGCACTTGGCCAAAAAGGGCGTATGCGTTTTTTCCTGAATATATTCAGGAAAAAACGCATACGCCCTTTTTGGCCAACCAAGCAAGCTTGCAAAGGAAATCTGCATTACAATGAAGTCTCACTTCCCCCCGGTCAAAAGGGCCATCTGAAAAAAGTGTAAAATCCAGAAAGGCAGGACAGGCCATGGAGAACTGGGAGCCTTGTTATGCTGATGGGCGGGATGTAAACTGCCAACAGACACTCGGGAGAAGTGTATGGTGTTTCCTGAAACATCTAAAAAACAAAGCAACAGAGCCTAGGGCACTTCCACTTATGGTCCTATAGCTTAGGGAAATTAAAATCAAAAAGACACAGCCACCCCAATGTTTGGGACGCCTCTGTTTACAAGAACCTCGTTTACCGTACAAGTTCAATATCACAGAAAGTGAAAAATGGATAAAGAACTTGTGGTACTTACGTACAATGCAGTATCACTCAGCAGTGAAATCTATGTCATCAGGCCCGTAGCAGCACAATGAGTGGATTCAGGTACGATGATTCTAACTGAAATAAGTCACACAGAAAAAGAAACATCATAAGATATCAGTAATACACGGAATGTAAACTTGGCTACACAGGAACTGAATTACAGAACAGAACAGGGTCTCAAATTTAGAAAACCAACTTATGCTTGTTTAAGGGTAAAGGTGAGTTGGGGTGCTGCATAAAACCAGAGATTGAAATGAGCACAGATAAAGTTCCTTAAGCCAAATATGGAATAGACAAGAGCTACTCCTTGCTCAACGAAATGGACTCAACACCGCATATTAAACGCCTAAGAATGTACCTGACTCTTAAGTATCTTAAAACCTATGGATTGCTATGTCTCCGAAAGAGAATCAAGCATGTGTACAGGGACATAAACGCAGCAGTGATAGGATTGGAGAGGTTCGGTGAGCAAATGAAGACCCTTTGAAGTCATATTGCATGGTACCCATTCCACGGGTTTCAACTACCCAGGTTTAAGGTATTCTTCCTTCAGCTAAAACATGCATGTGGAACCTAGAGTATGATCAACCATGTGATCGGGAGACGTGTTCAAATATGTCTCAGTTTTCGTACCCTGGTACTCGGGTGCAACATTCCAGACGCTTTACTAACACTCTCCCGACTTGGAGAGTCAGTCCCTTTAACCTCCTGTTTGGCCCAGTTTGCAATTTCTGCGGAAGATGAACAGGAATAGCGAGAACCAATGAGAGACTAGCTGGAGGTGTCTGGACGGGCAAATTTAACTCTCATTTCCCACCAGGAAGAGGAAATAACCAAAGGCTCAGCGTGCCGTGCCGGAACCAGATTAGGGCCTGAAGCCATCCTGCGGTGTTGCGGCCAGCTCACAAGAAAGCGAGTTGAAGAAAGGAGCTCAGGGGCACTGTAATTCACAAACCTGCAGAGTTATAAATGACAACTATCGTCCAAAAATATACTGAAGTAAGGCTGCCAAGAGGACTTGAAAGCGGGGCAGAATTGCAGGAAACCGATTTCAGGAGGTAGACTGGAATTGCATTGAAAGCATAGGAAAAGAGGCAGAACGTCCACAATGATGCACTTGGCCAAAAAGGGCGTATGCGTTTTTTCCTGAATATATTCAGGAAAAAACGCATACGCCCTTTTTGGCCAACCAAGCAAGCTTGCAAAGGAAATCTGCACTACAATGAAGTCTCACTTCCCCCCGGTCAAAAGGGCCATCTGAAAAAAGTGTAAAATCCAGAAAGGCAGGACAGGCCATGGAGAACTGGGAGCCTTGTTATGCTGATGGGCGGGATGTAAACTGCCAACAGACACTCGGGAGAAGTGTATGGTGTTTCCTGAAACATCTAAAAAACAAAGCAACAGAGCCTAGGGCACTTCCACTTATGGTCCTATAGCTTAGGGAAATTAAAATCAAAAAGACACAGCCACCCCAATGTTTGGGACGCCTCTGTTTACAAGAACCTCGTTTACCGTACAAGTTCAATATCACAGAAAGTGAAAAATGGATAAAGAACTTGTGGTACTTACGTACAATGCAGTATCACTCAGCAGTGAAATCTATGTCATCAGGCCCGTAGCAGCACAATGAGTGGATTCAGGTACGATGATTCTAACTGAAATAAGTCACACAGAAAAAGAAACATCATAAGATATCAGTAATACACGGAATGTAAACTTGGCTACACAGGAACTGAATTACAGAACAGAACAGGGTCTCAAATTTAGAAAACCAACTTATGCTTGTTTAAGGGTAAAGGTGAGTTGGGGTGCTGCATAAAACCAGAGATTGAAATGAGCACAGATAAAGTTCCTTAAGCCAAATATGGAATAGACAAGAGCTACTCCTTGCTCAACGAAATGGACTCAACACCGCATATTAAACGCCTAAGAATGTACCTGACTCTTAAGTATCTTAAAACCTATGGATTGCTATGTCTCCGAAAGAGAATCAAGCATGTGTACAGGGACATAAACGCAGCAGTGATAGGATTGGAGAGGTTCGGTGAGCAAATGAAGACCCTTTGAAGTCATATTGCATGGTACCCATTCCACGGGTTTCAACTACCCAGGTTTAAGGTATTCTTCCTTCAGCTAAAACATGCATGTGGAACCTAGAGTATGATCAACCATGTGATCGGGAGACGTGTTCAAATATGTCTCAGTTTTCGTACCCTGGTACTCGGGTGCAACATTCCAGACGCTTTACTAACACTCTCCCGACTTGGAGAGTCAGTCCCTTTAACCTCCTGTTTGGCCCAGTTTGCAATTTCTGCGGAAGATGAACAGGAATAGCGAGAACCAATGAGAGACTAGCTGGAGGTGTCTGGACGGGCAAATTTAACTCTCATTTCCCACCAGGAAGAGGAAATAACCAAAGGCTCAGCGTGCCGTGCCGGAACCAGATTAGGGCCTGAAGCCATCCTGCGGTGTTGCGGCCAGCTCACAAGAAAACGAGTTGAAGAAAGGAGCTCAGGGGCACTGTAATTCACAAACCTGCAGAGTTATAAATGACAACTATCGTCCAAAAATATACTGAAGTAAGGCTGCCAAGAGGACTTGAAAGCGGGGCAGAATTGCAGGAAACCGATTTCAGGAGGTAGACTGGAATTGCATTGAAAGCATAGGAAAAGAGGCAGAACGTCCACAATGATGCACTTGGCCAAAAAGGGCGTATGCGTTTTTTCCTGAATATATTCAGGAAAAAACGCATACGCCCTTTTTGGCCAACCAAGCAAGCTTGCAAAGGAAATCTGCACTACAATGAAGTCTCACTTCCCCCCGGTCAAAAGGGCCATCTGAAAAAAGTGTAAAATCCAGAAAGGCAGGACAGGCCATGGAGAACTGGGAGCCTTGTTATGCTGATGGGCGGGATGTAAACTGCCAACAGACACTCGGGAGAAGTGTATGGTGTTTCCTGAAACATCTAAAAAACAAAGCAACAGAGCCTAGGGCACTTCCACTTATGGTCCTATAGCTTAGGGAAATTAAAATCAAAAAGACACAGCCACCCCAATGTTTGGGACGCCTCTGTTTACAAGAACCTCGTTTACCGTACAAGTTCAATATCACAGAAAGTGAAAAATGGATAAAGAACTTGTGGTACTTACGTACAATGCAGTATCACTCAGCAGTGAAATCTATGTCATCAGGCCCGTAGCAGCACAATGAGTGGATTCAGGTACGATGATTCTAACTGAAATAAGTCACACAGAAAAAGAAACATCATAAGATATCAGTAATACACGGAATGTAAACTTGGCTACACAGGAACTGAATTACAGAACAGAACAGGGTCTCAAATTTAGAAAACCAACTTATGCTTGTTTAAGGGTAAAGGTGAGTTGGGGTGCTGCATAAAACCAGAGATTGAAATGAGCACAGATAAAGTTCCTTAAGCCAAATATGGAATAGACAAGAGCTACTCCTTGCTCAACGAAATGGACTCAACACCGCATATTAAACGCCTAAGAATGTACCTGACTCTTAAGTATCTTAAAACCTATGGATTGCTATGTCTCCGAAAGAGAATCAAGCATGTGTACAGGGACATAAACGCAGCAGTGATAGGATTGGAGAGGTTCGGTGAGCAAATGAAGACCCTTTGAAGTCATATTGCATGGTACCCATTCCACGGGTTTCAACTACCCAGGTTTAAGGTATTCTTCCTTCAGCTAAAACATGCATGTGGAACCTAGAGTATGATCAACCATGTGATCGGGAGACGTGTTCAAATATGTCTCAGTTTTCGTACCCTGGTACTCGGGTGCAACATTCCAGACGCTTTACTAACACTCTCCCGACTTGGAGAGTCAGTCCCTTTAACCTCCTGTTTGGCCCAGTTTGCAATTTCTGCGGAAGATGAACAGGAATAGCGAGAACCAATGAGAGACTAGCTGGAGGTGTCTGGACGGGCAAATTTAACTCTCATTTCCCACCAGGAAGAGGAAATAACCAAAGGCTCAGCGTGCCGTGCCGGAACCAGATTAGGGCCTGAAGCCATCCTGCGGTGTTGCGGCCAGCTCACAAGAAAACGAGTTGAAGAAAGGAGCTCAGGGGCACTGTAATTCACAAACCTGCAGAGTTATAAATGACAACTATCGTCCAAAAATATACTGAAGTAAGGCTGCCAAGAGGACTTGAAAGCGGGGCAGAATTGCAGGAAACCGATTTCAGGAGGTAGACTGGAATTGCATTGAAAGCATAGGAAAAGAGGCAGAACGTCCACAATGATGCACTTGGCCAAAAAGGGCGTATGCGTTTTTTCCTGAATATATTCAGGAAAAAACGCATACGCCCTTTTTGGCCAACCAAGCAAGCTTGCAAAGGAAATCTGCACTACAATGAAGTCTCACTTCCCCCCGGTCAAAAGGGCCATCTGAAAAAAGTGTAAAATCCAGAAAGGCAGGACAGGCCATGGAGAACTGGGAGCCTTGTTATGCTGATGGGCGGGATGTAAACTGCCAACAGACACTCGGGAGAAGTGTATGGTGTTTCCTGAAACATCTAAAAAACAAAGCAACAGAGCCTAGGGCACTTCCACTTATGGTCCTATAGCTTAGGGAAATTAAAATCAAAAAGACACAGCCACCCCAATGTTTGGGACGCCTCTGTTTACAAGAACCTCGTTTACCGTACAAGTTCAATATCACAGAAAGTGAAAAATGGATAAAGAACTTGTGGTACTTACGTACAATGCAGTATCACTCAGCAGTGAAATCTATGTCATCAGGCCCGTAGCAGCACAATGAGTGGATTCAGGTACGATGATTCTAACTGAAATAAGTCACACAGAAAAAGAAACATCATAAGATATCAGTAATACACGGAATGTAAACTTGGCTACACAGGAACTGAATTACAGAACAGAACAGGGTCTCAAATTTAGAAAACCAACTTATGCTTGTTTAAGGGTAAAGGTGAGTTGGGGTGCTGCATAAAACCAGAGATTGAAATGAGCACAGATAAAGTTCCTTAAGCCAAATATGGAATAGACAAGAGCTACTCCTTGCTCAACGAAATGGACTCAACACCGCATATTAAACGCCTAAGAATGTACCTGACTCTTAAGTATCTTAAAACCTATGGATTGCTATGTCTCCGAAAGAGAATCAAGCATGTGTACAGGGACATAAACGCAGCAGTGATAGGATTGGAGAGGTTCGGTGAGCAAATGAAGACCCTTTGAAGTCATATTGCATGGTACCCATTCCACGGGTTTCAACTACCCAGGTTTAAGGTATTCTTCCTTCAGCTAAAACATGCATGTGGAACCTAGAGTATGATCAACCATGTGATCGGGAGACGTGTTCAAATATGTCTCAGTTTTCGTACCCTGGTACTCGGGTGCAACATTCCAGACGCTTTACTAACACTCTCCCGACTTGGAGAGTCAGTCCCTTTAACCTCCTGTTTGGCCCAGTTTGCAATTTCTGCGGAAGATGAACAGGAATAGCGAGAACCAATGAGAGACTAGCTGGAGGTGTCTGGACGGGCAAATTTAACTCTCATTTCCCACCAGGAAGAGGAAATAACCAAAGGCTCAGCGTGCCGTGCCGGAACCAGATTAGGGCCTGAAGCCATCCTGCGGTGTTGCGGCCAGCTCACAAGAAAGCGAGTTGAAGAAAGGAGCTCAGGGGCACTGTAATTCACAAACCTGCAGAGTTATAAATGACAGCTATCGTCCAAAAATATACTGAAGTAAGGCTGCCAAGAGGACTTGAAAGCGGGGCAGAATTGCAGGAAACCGATTTCAGGAGGTAGACTGGAATTGCATTGAAAGCATAGGAAAAGAGGCAGAACGTCCACAATGATGCACTTGGCCAAAAAGGGCGTATGCGTTTTTTCCTGAATATATTCAGGAAAAAACGCATACGCCCTTTTTGGCCAACCAAGCAAGCTTGCAAAGGAAATCTGCATTACAATGAAGTCTCACTTCCCCCCGGTCAAAAGGGCCATCTGAAAAAAGTGTAAAATCCAGAAAGGCAGGACAGGCCATGGAGAACTGGGAGCCTTGTTATGCTGATGGGCGGGATGTAAACTGCCAACAGACACTCGGGAGAAGTGTATGGTGTTTCCTGAAACATCTAAAAAACAAAGCAACAGAGCCTAGGGCACTTCCACTTATGGTCCTATAGCTTAGGGAAATTAAAATCAAAAAGACACAGCCACCCCAATGTTTGGGACGCCTCTGTTTACAAGAACCTCGTTTACCGTACAAGTTCAATATCACAGAAAGTGAAAAATGGATAAAGAACTTGTGGTACTTACGTACAATGCAGTATCACTCAGCAGTGAAATCTATGTCATCAGGCCCGTAGCAGCACAATGAGTGGATTCAGGTACGATGATTCTAACTGAAATAAGTCACACAGAAAAAGAAACATCATAAGATATCAGTAATACACGGAATGTAAACTTGGCTACACAGGAACTGAATTACAGAACAGAACAGGGTCTCAAATTTAGAAAACCAACTTATGCTTGTTTAAGGGTAAAGGTGAGTTGGGGTGCTGCATAAAACCAGAGATTGAAATGAGCACAGATAAAGTTCCTTAAGCCAAATATGGAATAGACAAGAGCTACTCCTTGCTCAACGAAATGGACTCAACACCGCATATTAAACGCCTAAGAATGTACCTGACTCTTAAGTATCTTAAAACCTATGGATTGCTATGTCTCCGAAAGAGAATCAAGCATGTGTACAGGGACATAAACGCAGCAGTGATAGGATTGGAGAGGTTCGGTGAGCAAATGAAGACCCTTTGAAGTCATATTGCATGGTACCCATTCCACGGGTTTCAACTACCCAGGTTTAAGGTATTCTTCCTTCAGCTAAAACATGCATGTGGAACCTAGAGTATGATCAACCATGTGATCGGGAGACGTGTTCAAATATGTCTCAGTTTTCGTACCCTGGTACTCGGGTGCAACATTCCAGACGCTTTACTAACACTCTCCCGACTTGGAGAGTCAGTCCCTTTAACCTCCTGTTTGGCCCAGTTTGCAATTTCTGCGGAAGATGAACAGGAATAGCGAGAACCAATGAGAGACTAGCTGGAGGTGTCTGGACGGGCAAATTTAACTCTCATTTCCCACCAGGAAGAGGAAATAACCAAAGGCTCAGCGTGCCGTGCCGGAACCAGATTAGGGCCTGAAGCCATCCTGCGGTGTTGCGGCCAGCTCACAAGAAAGCGAGTTGAAGAAAGGAGCTCAGGGGCACTGTAATTCACAAACCTGCAGAGTTATAAATGACAACTATCGTCCAAAAATATACTGAAGTAAGGCTGCCAAGAGGACTTGAAAGCGGGGCAGAATTGCAGGAAACCGATTTCAGGAGGTAGACTGGAATTGCATTGAAAGCATAGGAAAAGAGGCAGAACGTCCACAATGATGCACTTGGCCAAAAAGGGCGTATGCGTTTTTTCCTGAATATATTCAGGAAAAAACGCATACGCCCTTTTTGGCCAACCAAGCAAGCTTGCAAAGGAAATCTGCACTACAATGAAGTCTCACTTCCCCCCGGTCAAAAGGGCCATCTGAAAAAAGTGTAAAATCCAGAAAGGCAGGACAGGCCATGGAGAACTGGGAGCCTTGTTATGCTGATGGGCGGGATGTAAACTGCCAACAGACACTCGGGAGAAGTGTATGGTGTTTCCTGAAACATCTAAAAAACAAAGCAACAGAGCCTAGGGCACTTCCACTTATGGTCCTATAGCTTAGGGAAATTAAAATCAAAAAGACACAGCCACCCCAATGTTTGGGACGCCTCTGTTTACAAGAACCTCGTTTACCGTACAAGTTCAATATCACAGAAAGTGAAAAATGGATAAAGAACTTGTGGTACTTACGTACAATGCAGTATCACTCAGCAGTGAAATCTATGTCATCAGGCCCGTAGCAGCACAATGAGTGGATTCAGGTACGATGATTCTAACTGAAATAAGTCACACAGAAAAAGAAACATCATAAGATATCAGTAATACACGGAATGTAAACTTGGCTACACAGGAACTGAATTACAGAACAGAACAGGGTCTCAAATTTAGAAAACCAACTTATGCTTGTTTAAGGGTAAAGGTGAGTTGGGGTGCTGCATAAAACCAGAGATTGAAATGAGCACAGATAAAGTTCCTTAAGCCAAATATGGAATAGACAAGAGCTACTCCTTGCTCAACGAAATGGACTCAACACCGCATATTAAACGCCTAAGAATGTACCTGACTCTTAAGTATCTTAAAACCTATGGATTGCTATGTCTCCGAAAGAGAATCAAGCATGTGTACAGGGACATAAACGCAGCAGTGATAGGATTGGAGAGGTTCGGTGAGCAAATGAAGACCCTTTGAAGTCATATTGCATGGTACCCATTCCACGGGTTTCAACTACCCAGGTTTAAGGTATTCTTCCTTCAGCTAAAACATGCATGTGGAACCTAGAGTATGATCAACCATGTGATCGGGAGACGTGTTCAAATATGTCTCAGTTTTCGTACCCTGGTACTCGGGTGCAACATTCCAGACGCTTTACTAACACTCTCCCGACTTGGAGAGTCAGTCCCTTTAACCTCCTGTTTGGCCCAGTTTGCAATTTCTGCGGAAGATGAACAGGAATAGCGAGAACCAATGAGAGACTAGCTGGAGGTGTCTGGACGGGCAAATTTAACTCTCATTTCCCACCAGGAAGAGGAAATAACCAAAGGCTCAGCGTGCCGTGCCGGAACCAGATTAGGGCCTGAAGCCATCCTGCGGTGTTGCGGCCAGCTCACAAGAAAGCGAGTTGAAGAAAGGAGCTCAGGGGCACTGTAATTCACAAACCTGCAGAGTTATAAATGACAACTATCGTCCAAAAATATACTGAAGTAAGGCTGCCAAGAGGACTTGAAAGCGGGGCAGAATTGCAGGAAACCGATTTCAGGAGGTAGACTGGAATTGCATTGAAAGCATAGGAAAAGAGGCAGAACGTCCACAATGATGCACTTGGCCAAAAAGGGCGTATGCGTTTTTTCCTGAATATATTCAGGAAAAAACGCATACGCCCTTTTTGGCCAACCAAGCAAGCTTGCAAAGGAAATCTGCACTACAATGAAGTCTCACTTCCCCCCGGTCAAAAGGGCCATCTGAAAAAAGTGTAAAATCCAGAAAGGCAGGACAGGCCATGGAGAACTGGGAGCCTTGTTATGCTGATGGGCGGGATGTAAACTGCCAACAGACACTCGGGAGAAGTGTATGGTGTTTCCTGAAACATCTAAAAAACAAAGCAACAGAGCCTAGGGCACTTCCACTTATGGTCCTATAGCTTAGGGAAATTAAAATCAAAAAGACACAGCCACCCCAATGTTTGGGACGCCTCTGTTTACAAGAACCTCGTTTACCGTACAAGTTCAATATCACAGAAAGTGAAAAATGGATAAAGAACTTGTGGTACTTACGTACAATGCAGTATCACTCAGCAGTGAAATCTATGTCATCAGGCCCGTAGCAGCACAATGAGTGGATTCAGGTACGATGATTCTAACTGAAATAAGTCACACAGAAAAAGAAACATCATAAGATATCAGTAATACACGGAATGTAAACTTGGCTACACAGGAACTGAATTACAGAACAGAACAGGGTCTCAAATTTAGAAAACCAACTTATGCTTGTTTAAGGGTAAAGGTGAGTTGGGGTGCTGCATAAAACCAGAGATTGAAATGAGCACAGATAAAGTTCCTTAAGCCAAATATGGAATAGACAAGAGCTACTCCTTGCTCAACGAAATGGACTCAACACCGCATATTAAACGCCTAAGAATGTACCTGACTCTTAAGTATCTTAAAACCTATGGATTGCTATGTCTCCGAAAGAGAATCAAGCATGTGTACAGGGACATAAACGCAGCAGTGATAGGATTGGAGAGGTTCGGTGAGCAAATGAAGACCCTTTGAAGTCATATTGCATGGTACCCATTCCACGGGTTTCAACTACCCAGGTTTAAGGTATTCTTCCTTCAGCTAAAACATGCATGTGGAACCTAGAGTATGATCAACCATGTGATCGGGAGACGTGTTCAAATATGTCTCAGTTTTCGTACCCTGGTACTCGGGTGCAACATTCCAGACGCTTTACTAACACTCTCCCGACTTGGAGAGTCAGTCCCTTTAACCTCCTGTTTGGCCCAGTTTGCAATTTCTGCGGAAGATGAACAGGAATAGCGAGAACCAATGAGAGACTAGCTGGAGGTGTCTGGACGGGCAAATTTAACTCTCATTTCCCACCAGGAAGAGGAAATAACCAAAGGCTCAGCGTGCCGTGCCGGAACCAGATTAGGGCCTGAAGCCATCCTGCGGTGTTGCGGCCAGCTCACAAGAAAGCGAGTTGAAGAAAGGAGCTCAGGGGCACTGTAATTCACAAACCTGCAGAGTTATAAATGACAACTATCGTCCAAAAATATACTGAAGTAAGGCTGCCAAGAGGACTTGAAAGCGGGGCAGAATTGCAGGAAACCGATTTCAGGAGGTAGACTGGAATTGCATTGAAAGCATAGGAAAAGAGGCAGAACGTCCACAATGATGCACTTGGCCAAAAAGGGCGTATGCGTTTTTTCCTGAATATATTCAGGAAAAAACGCATACGCCCTTTTTGGCCAACCAAGCAAGCTTGCAAAGGAAATCTGCACTACAATGAAGTCTCACTTCCCCCCGGTCAAAAGGGCCATCTGAAAAAAGTGTAAAATCCAGAAAGGCAGGACAGGCCATGGAGAACTGGGAGCCTTGTTATGCTGATGGGCGGGATGTAAACTGCCAACAGACACTCGGGAGAAGTGTATGGTGTTTCCTGAAACATCTAAAAAACAAAGCAACAGAGCCTAGGCCACTTCCACTTATGGTCCTATAGCTTAGGGAAATTAAAATCAAAAAGACACAGCCACCCCAATGTTTGGGACGCCTCTGTTTACAAGAACCTCGTTTACCGTACAAGTTCAATATCACAGAAAGTGAAAAATGGATAAAGAACTTGTGGTACTTACGTACAATGCAGTATCACTCAGCAGTGAAATCTATGTCATCAGGCCCGTAGCAGCACAATGAGTGGATTCAGGTACGATGATTCTAACTGAAATAAGTCACACAGAAAAAGAAACATCATAAGATATCAGTAATACACGGAATGTAAACTTGGATACACAGGAACTGAATTACAGAACAGAACAGGGTCTCAAATTTAGAAAACCAACTTATGCTTGTTTAAGGGTAAAGGTGAGTTGGGGTGCTGCATAAAACCAGAGATTGAAATGAGCACAGATAAAGTTCCTTAAGCCAAATATGGAATAGACAAGAGCTACTCCTTGCTCAACGAAATGGACTCAACACCGCATATTAAACGCCTAAGAATGTATCTGACTCTTAAGTATCTTAAAACCTATGGATTGCTATGTCTCCGAAAGAGAATCAAGCATGTGTACAGGGACATAAACGCAGCAGTGATAGGATTGGAGAGGTTCGGTGAGCAAATGAAGACCCTTTGAAGTCATATTGCATGGTACCCATTCCACGGGTTTCAACTACCCAGGTTTAAGGTATTCTTCCTTCAGCTAAAACATGCATGTGGAACCTAGAGTATGATCAACCATGTGATCGGGAGACGTGTTCAAATATGTCTCAGTTTTCGTACCCTGGTACTCGGGTGCAACATTCCAGACGCTTTACTAACACTCTCCCGACTTGGAGAGTCAGTCCCTTTAACCTCCTGTTTGGCCCAGTTTGCAATTTCTGCGGAAGATGAACAGGAATAGCGAGAACCAATGAGAGACTAGCTGGAGGTGTCTGGACGGGCAAATTTAACTCTCATTTCCCACCAGGAAGAGGAAATAACCAAAGGCTCAGCGTGCCGTGCCGGAACCAGATTAGGGCCTGAAGCCATCCTGCGGTGTTGCGGCCAGCTCACAAGAAAACGAGTTGAAGAAAGGAGCTCAGGGGCACTGTAATTCACAAACCTGCAGAGTTATAAATGACAACTATCGTCCAAAAATATACTGAAGTAAGGCTGCCAAGAGGACTTGAAAGCGGGGCAGAATTGCAGGAAACCGATTTCAGGAGGTAGACTGGAATTGCATTGAAAGCATAGGAAAAGAGGCAGAACGTCCACAATGATGCACTTGGCCAAAAAGGGCGTATGCGTTTTTTTCCTGAATATATTCAGGAAAAAACGCATACGCCCTTTTTGGCCAACCAAGCAAGCTTGCAAAGGAAATCTGCACTACAATGAAGTCTCACTTCCCCCCGGTCAAAAGGGCCATCTGAAAAAAGTGTAAAATCCAGAAAGGCAGGACAGGCCATGGAGAACTGGGAGCCTTGTTATGCTGATGGGCGGGATGTAAACTGCCAACAGACACTCGGGAGAAGTGTATGGTGTTTCCTGAAACATCTAAAAAACAAAGCAACAGAGCCTAGGGCACTTCCACTTATGGTCCTATAGCTTAGGGAAATTAAAATCAAAAAGACACAGCCACCCCAATGTTTGGGACGCCTCTGTTTACAAGAACCTCGTTTACCGTACAAGTTCAATATCACAGAAAGTGAAAAATGGATAAAGAACTTGTGGTACTTACGTACAATGCAGTATCACTCAGCAGTGAAATCTATGTCATCAGGCCCGTAGCAGCACAATGAGTGGATTCAGGTACGATGATTCTAACTGAAATAAGTCACACAGAAAAAGAAACATCATAAGATATCAGTAATACACGGAATGTAAACTTGGCTACACAGGAACTGAATTACAGAACAGAACAGGGTCTCAAATTTAGAAAACCAACTTATGCTTGTTTAAGGGTAAAGGTGAGTTGGGGTGCTGCATAAAACCAGAGATTGAAATGAGCACAGATAAAGTTCCTTAAGCCAAATATGGAATAGACAAGAGCTACTCCTTGCTCAACGAAATGGACTCAACACCGCATATTAAACGCCTAAGAATGTACCTGACTCTTAAGTATCTTAAAACCTATGGATTGCTATGTCTCCGAAAGAGAATCAAGCATGTGTACAGGGACATAAACGCAGCAGTGATAGGATTGGAGAGGTTCGGTGAGCAAATGAAGACCCTTTGAAGTCATATTGCATGGTACCCATTCCACGGGTTTCAACTACCCAGGTTTAAGGTATTCTTCCTTCAGCTAAAACATGCATGTGGAACCTAGAGTATGATCAACCATGTGATCGGGAGACGTGTTCAAATATGTCTCAGTTTTCGTACCCTGGTACTCGGGTGCAACATTCCAGACGCTTTACTAACACTCTCCCGACTTGGAGAGTCAGTCCCTTTAACCTCCTGTTTGGCCCAGTTTGCAATTTCTGCGGAAGATGAACAGGAATAGCGAGAACCAATGAGAGACTAGCTGGAGGTGTCTGGACGGGCAAATTTAACTCTCATTTCCCACCAGGAAGAGGAAATAACCAAAGGCTCAGCGTGCCGTGCCGGAACCAGATTAGGGCCTGAAGCCATCCTGCGGTGTTGCGGCCAGCTCACAAGAAAACGAGTTGAAGAAAGGAGCTCAGGGGCACTGTAATTCACAAACCTGCAGAGTTATAAATGACAACTATCGTCCAAAAATATACTGAAGTAAGGCTGCCAAGAGGACTTGAAAGCGGGGCAGAATTGCAGGAAACCGATTTCAGGAGGTAGACTGGAATTGCATTGAAAGCATAGGAAAAGAGGCAGAACGTCCACAATGATGCACTTGGCCAAAAAGGGCGTATGCGTTTTTTCCTGAATATATTCAGGAAAAAACGCATACGCCCTTTTTGGCCAACCAAGCAAGCTTGCAAAGGAAATCTGCACTACAATGAAGTCTCACTTCCCCCCGGTCAAAAGGGCCATCTGAAAAAAGTGTAAAATCCAGAAAGGCAGGACAGGCCATGGAGAACTGGGAGCCTTGTTATGCTGATGGGCGGGATGTAAACTGCCAACAGACACTCGGGAGAAGTGTATGGTGTTTCCTGAAACATCTAAAAAACAAAGCAACAGAGCCTAGGGCACTTCCACTTATGGTCCTATAGCTTAGGGAAATTAAAATCAAAAAGACACAGCCACCCCAATGTTTGGGACGCCTCTGTTTACAAGAACCTCGTTTACCGTACAAGTTCAATATCACAGAAAGTGAAAAATGGATAAAGAACTTGTGGTACTTACGTACAATGCAGTATCACTCAGCAGTGAAATCTATGTCATCAGGCCCATAGCAGCACAATGAGTGGATTCAGGTACGATGATTCTAACTGAAATAAGTCACACAGAAAAAGAAACATCATAAGATATCAGTAATACACGGAATGTAAACTTGGCTACACAGGAACTGAATTACAGAACAGAACAGGGTCTCAAATTTAGAAAACCAACTTATGCTTGTTTAAGGGTAAAGGTGAGTTGGGGTGCTGCATAAAACCAGAGATTGAAATGAGCACAGATAAAGTTCCTTAAGCCAAATATGGAATAGACAAGAGCTACTCCTTGCTCAACGAAATGGACTCAACACCGCATATTAAACGCCTAAGAATGTACCTGACTCTTAAGTATCTTAAAACCTATGGATTGCTATGTCTCCGAAAGAGAATCAAGCATGTGTACAGGGACATAAACGCAGCAGTGATAGGATTGGAGAGGTTCGGTGAGCAAATGAAGACCCTTTGAAGTCATATTGCATGGTACCCATTCCACGGGTTTCAACTACCCAGGTTTAAGGTATTCTTCCTTCAGCTAAAACATGCATGTGGAACCTAGAGTATGATCAACCATGTGATCGGGAGACGTGTTCAAATATGTCTCAGTTTTCGTACCCTGGTACTCGGGTGCAACATTCCAGACGCTTTACTAACACTCTCCCGACTTGGAGAGTCAGTCCCTTTAACCTCCTGTTTGGCCCAGTTTGCAATTTCTGCGGAAGATGAACAGGAATAGCGAGAACCAATGAGAGACTAGCTGGAGGTGTCTGGACGGGCAAATTTAACTCTCATTTCCCACCAGGAAGAGGAAATAACCAAAGGCTCAGCGTGCCGTGCCGGAACCAGATTAGGGCCTGAAGCCATCCTGCGGTGTTGCGGCCAGCTCACAAGAAAACGAGTTGAAGAAAGGAGCTCAGGGGCACTGTAATTCACAAACCTGCAGAGTTATAAATGACAACTATCGTCCAAAAATATACTGAAGTAAGGCTGCCAAGAGGACTTGAAAGCGGGGCAGAATTGCAGGAAACCGATTTCAGGAGGTAGACTGGAATTGCATTGAAAGCATAGGAAAAGAGGCAGAACGTCCACAATGATGCACTTGGCCAAAAAGGGCGTATGCGTTTTTTCCTGAATATATTCAGGAAAAAACGCATACGCCCTTTTTGGCCAACCAAGCAAGCTTGCAAAGGAAATCTGCACTACAATGAAGTCTCACTTCCCCCCGGTCAAAAGGGCCATCTGAAAAAAGTGTAAAATCCAGAAAGGCAGGACAGGCCATGGAGAACTGGGAGCCTTGTTATGCTGATGGGCGGGATGTAAACTGCCAACAGACACTCGGGAGAAGTGTATGGTGTTTCCTGAAACATCTAAAAAACAAAGCAACAGAGCCTAGGGCACTTCCACTTATGGTCCTATAGCTTAGGGAAATTAAAATCAAAAAGACACAGCCACCCCAATGTTTGGGACGCCTCTGGTTACAAGAACCTCGTTTACCGTACAAGTTCAATATCACAGAAAGTGAAAAATGGATAAAGAACTTGTGGTACTTACGTACAATGCAGTATCACTCAGCAGTGAAATCTATGTCATCAGGCCCGTAGCAGCACAATGAGTGGATTCAGGTACGATGATTCTAACTGAAATAAGTCACACAGAAAAAGAAACATCATAAGATATCAGTAATACACGGAATGTAAACTTGGCTACACAGGAACTGAATTACAGAACAGAACAGGGTCTCAAATTTAGAAAACCAACTTATGCTTGTTTAAGGGTAAAGGTGAGTTGGGGTGCTGCATAAAACCAGAGATTGAAATGAGCACAGATAAAGTTCCTTAAGCCAAATATGGAATAGACAAGAGCTACTCCTTGCTCAACGAAATGGACTCAACACCGCATATTAAACGCCTAAGAATGTACCTGACTCTTAAGTATCTTAAAACCTATGGATTGCTATGTCTCCGAAAGAGAATCAAGCATGTGTACAGGGACATAAACGCAGCAGTGATAGGATTGGAGAGGTTCGGTGAGCAAATGAAGACCCTTTGAAGTCATATTGCATGGTACCCATTCCACGGGTTTCAACTACCCAGGTTTAAGGTATTCTTCCTTCAGCTAAAACATGCATGTGGAACCTAGAGTATGATCAACCATGTGATCGGGAGACGTGTTCAAATATGTCTCAGTTTTCGTACCCTGGTACTCGGGTGCAACATTCCAGACGCTTTACTAACACTCTCCCGACTTGGAGAGTCAGTCCCTTTAACCTCCTGTTTGGCCCAGTTTGCAATTTCTGCGGAAGATGAACAGGAATAGCGAGAACCAATGAGAGACTAGCTGGAGGTGTCTGGACGGGCAAATTTAACTCTCATTTCCCACCAGGAAGAGGAAATAACCAAAGGCTCAGCGTGCCGTGCCGGAACCAGATTAGGGCCTGAAGCCATCCTGCGGTGTTGCGGCCAGCTCACAAGAAAGCGAGTTGAAGAAAGGAGCTCAGGGGCACTGTAATTCACAAACCTGCAGAGTTATAAATGACAACTATCGTCCAAAAATATACTGAAGTAAGGCTGCCAAGAGGACTTGAAAGCGGGGCAGAATTGCAGGAAACCGATTTCAGGAGGTAGACTGGAATTGCATTGAAAGCATAGGAAAAGAGGCAGAACGTCCACAATGATGCACTTGGCCAAAAAGGGCGTATGCGTTTTTTCCTGAATATATTCAGGAAAAAACGCATACGCCCTTTTTGGCCAACCAAGCAAGCTTGCAAAGGAAATCTGCACTACAATGAAGTCTCACTTCCCCCCGGTCAAAAGGGCCATCTGAAAAAAGTGTAAAATCCAGAAAGGCAGGACAGGCCATGGAGAACTGGGAGCCTTGTTATGCTGATGGGCGGGATGTAAACTGCCAACAGACACTCGGGAGAAGTGTATGGTGTTTCCTGAAACATCTAAAAAACAAAGCAACAGAGCCTAGGGCACTTCCACTTATGGTCCTATAGCTTAGGGAAATTAAAATCAAAAAGACACAGCCACCCCAATGTTTGGGACGCCTCTGTTTACAAGAACCTCGTTTACCGTACAAGTTCAATATCACAGAAAGTGAAAAATGGATAAAGAACTTGTGGTACTTACGTACAATGCAGTATCACTCAGCAGTGAAATCTATGTCATCAGGCCCGTAGCAGCACAATGAGTGGATTCAGGTACGATGATTCTAACTGAAATAAGTCACACAGAAAAAGAAACATCATAAGATATCAGTAATACACGGAATGTAAACTTGGCTACACAGGAACTGAATTACAGAACAGAACAGGGTCTCAAATTTAGAAAACCAACTTATGCTTGTTTAAGGGTAAAGGTGAGTTGGGGTGCTGCATAAAACCAGAGATTGAAATGAGCACAGATAAAGTTCCTTAAGCCAAATATGGAATAGACAAGAGCTACTCCTTGCTCAACGAAATGGACTCAACACCGCATATTAAACGCCTAAGAATGTACCTGACTCTTAAGTATCTTAAAACCTATGGATTGCTATGTCTCCGAAAGAGAATCAAGCATGTGTACAGGGACATAAACGCAGCAGTGATAGGATTGGAGAGGTTCGGTGAGCAAATGAAGACCCTTTGAAGTCATATTGCATGGTACCCATTCCACGGGTTTCAACTACCCAGGTTTAAGGTATTCTTCCTTCAGCTAAAACATGCATGTGGAACCTAGAGTATGATCAACCATGTGATCGGGAGACGTGTTCAAATATGTCTCAGTTTTCGTACCCTGGTACTCGGGTGCAACATTCCAGACGCTTTACTAACACTCTCCCGACTTGGAGAGTCTGTCCCTTTAACCTCCTGTTTGGCCCAGTTTGCAATTTCTGCGGAAGATGAACAGGAATAGCGAGAACCAATGAGAGACTAGCTGGAGGTGTCTGGACGGGCAAATTTAACTCTCATTTCCCACCAGGAAGAGGAAATAACCAAAGGCTCAGCGTGCCGTGCCGGAACCAGATTAGGGCCTGAAGCCATCCTGCGGTGTTGCGGCCAGCTCACAAGAAAGCGAGTTGAAGAAAGGAGCTCAGGGGCACTGTAATTCACAAACCTGCAGAGTTATAAATGACAGCTATCGTCCAAAAATATACTGAAGTAAGGCTGCCAAGAGGACTTGAAAGCGGGGCAGAATTGCAGGAAACCGATTTCAGGAGGTAGACTGGAATTGCATTGAAAGCATAGGAAAAGAGGCAGAACGTCCACAATGATGCACTTGGCCAAAAAGGGCGTATGCGTTTTTTCCTGAATATATTCAGGAAAAAACGCATACGCCCTTTTTGGCCAGCCAAGCAAGCTTGCAAAGGAAATCTGCACTACAATGAAGTCTCACTTCCCCCCGGTCAAAAGGGCCATCTGAAAAAAGTGTAAAATCCAGAAAGGCAGGACAGGCCATGGAGAACTGGGAGCCTTGTTATGCTGATGGGCGGGATGTAAACTGCCAACAGACACTCGGGAGAAGTGTATGGTGTTTCCTGAAACATCTAAAAAACAAAGCAACAGAGCCTAGGGCACTTCCACTTATGGTCCTATAGCTTAGGGAAATTAAAATCAAAAAGACACAGCCACCCCAATGTTTGGGACGCCTCTGTTTACAAGAACCTCGTTTACCGTACAAGTTCAATATCACAGAAAGTGAAAAATGGATAAAGAACTTGTGGTACTTACGTACAATGCAGTATCACTCAGCAGTGAAATCTATGTCATCAGGCCCGTAGCAGCACAATGAGTGGATTCAGGTACGATGATTCTAACTGAAATAAGTCACACAGAAAAAGAAACATCATAAGATATCAGTAATACACGGAATGTAAACTTGGCTACACAGGAACTGAATTACAGAACAGAACAGGGTCTCAAATTTAGAAAACCAACTTATGCTTGTTTAAGGGTAAAGGTGAGTTGGGGTGCTGCATAAAACCAGAGATTGAAATGAGCACAGATAAAGTTCCTTAAGCCAAATATGGAATAGACAAGAGCTACTCCTTGCTCAACGAAATGGACTCAACACCGCATATTAAACGCCTAAGAATGTACCTGACTCTTAAGTATCTTAAAACCTATGGATTGCTATGTCTCCGAAAGAGAATCAAGCATGTGTACAGGGACATAAACGCAGCAGTGATAGGATTGGAGAGGTTCGGTGAGCAAATGAAGACCCTTTGAAGTCATATTGCATGGTACCCATTCCACGGGTTTCAACTACCCAGGTTTAAGGTATTCTTCCTTCAGCTAAAACATGCATGTGGAACCTAGAGTATGATCAACCATGTGATCGGGAGACGTGTTCAAATATGTCTCAGTTTTCGTACCCTGGTACTCGGGTGCAACATTCCAGACGCTTTACTAACACTCTCCCGACTTGGAGAGTCAGTCCCTTTAACCTCCTGTTTGGCCCAGTTTGCAATTTCTGCGGAAGATGAACAGGAATAGCGAGAACCAATGAGAGACTAGCTGGAGGTGTCTGGACGGGCAAATTTAACTCTCATTTCCCACCAGGAAGAGGAAATAACCAAAGGCTCAGCGTGCCGTGCCGGAACCAGATTAGGGCCTGAAGCCATCCTGCGGTGTTGCGGCCAGCTCACAAGAAAACGAGTTGAAGAAAGGAGCTCAGGGGCACTGTAATTCACAAACCTGCAGAGTTATAAATGACAACTATCGTCCAAAAATATACTGAAGTAAGGCTGCCAAGAGGACTTGAAAGCGGGGCAGAATTGCAGGAAACCGATTTCAGGAGGTAGACTGGAATTGCATTGAAAGCATAGGAAAAGAGGCAGAACGTCCACAATGATGCACTTGGCCAAAAAGGGCGTATGCGTTTTTTCCTGAATATATTCAGGAAAAAACGCATACGCCCTTTTTGGCCAACCAAGCAAGCTTGCAAAGGAAATCTGCACTACAATGAAGTCTCACTTCCCCCCGGTCAAAAGGGCCATCTGAAAAAAGTGTAAAATCCAGAAAGGCAGGACAGGCCATGGAGAACTGGGAGCCTTGTTATGCTGATGGGCGGGATGTAAACTGCCAACAGACACTCGGGAGAAGTGTATGGTGTTTCCTGAAACATCTAAAAAACAAAGCAACAGAGCCTAGGGCACTTCCACTTATGGTCCTATAGCTTAGGGAAATTAAAATCAAAAAGACACAGCCACCCCAATGTTTGGGACGCCTCTGTTTACAAGAACCTCGTTTACCGTACAAGTTCAATATCACAGAAAGTGAAAAATGGATAAAGAACTTGTGGTACTTACGTACAATGCAGTATCACTCAGCAGTGAAATCTATGTCATCAGGCCCATAGCAGCACAATGAGTGGATTCAGGTACGATGATTCTAACTGAAATAAGTCACACAGAAAAAGAAACATCATAAGATATCAGTAATACACGGAATGTAAACTTGGCTACACAGGAACTGAATTACAGAACAGAACAGGGTCTCAAATTTAGAAAACCAACTTATGCTTGTTTAAGGGTAAAGGTGAGTTGGGGTGCTGCATAAAACCAGAGATTGAAATGAGCACAGATAAAGTTCCTTAAGCCAAATATGGAATAGACAAGAGCTACTCCTTGCTCAACGAAATGGACTCAACACCGCATATTAAACGCCTAAGAATGTACCTGACTCTTAAGTATCTTAAAACCTATGGATTGCTATGTCTCCGAAAGAGAATCAAGCATGTGTACAGGGACATAAACGCAGCAGTGATAGGATTGGAGAGGTTCGGTGAGCAAATGAAGACCCTTTGAAGTCATATTGCATGGTACCCATTCCACGGGTTTCAACTACCCAGGTTTAAGGTATTCTTCCTTCAGCTAAAACATGCATGTGGAACCTAGAGTATGATCAACCATGTGATCGGGAGACGTGTTCAAATATGTCTCAGTTTTCGTACCCTGGTACTCGGGTGCAACATTCCAGACGCTTTACTAACACTCTCCCGACTTGGAGAGTCAGTCCCTTTAACCTCCTGTTTGGCCCAGTTTGCAATTTCTGCGGAAGATGAACAGGAATAGCGAGAACCAATGAGAGACTAGCTGGAGGTGTCTGGACGGGCAAATTTAACTCTCATTTCCCACCAGGAAGAGGAAATAACCAAAGGCTCAGCGTGCCGTGCCGGAACCAGATTAGGGCCTGAAGCCATCCTGCGGTGTTGCGGCCAGCTCACAAGAAAGCGAGTTGAAGAAAGGAGCTCAGGGGCACTGTAATTCACAAACCTGCAGAGTTATAAATGACAACTATCGTCCAAAAATATACTGAAGTAAGGCTGCCAAGAGGACTTGAAAGCGGGGCAGAATTGCAGGAAACCGATTTCAGGAGGTAGACTGGAATTGCATTGAAAGCATAGGAAAAGAGGCAGAACGTCCACAATGATGCACTTGGCCAAAAAGGGCGTATGCGTTTTTTCCTGAATATATTCAGGAAAAAACGCATACGCCCTTTTTGGCCAACCAAGCAAGCTTGCAAAGGAAATCTGCACTACAATGAAGTCTCACTTCCCCCCGGTCAAAAGGGCCATCTGAAAAAAGTGTAAAATCCAGAAAGGCAGGACAGGCCATGGAGAACTGGGAGCCTTGTTATGCTGATGGGCGGGATGTAAACTGCCAACAGACACTCGGGAGAAGTGTATGGTGTTTCCTGAAACATCTAAAAAACAAAGCAACAGAGCCTAGGGCACTTCCACTTATGGTCCTATAGCTTAGGGAAATTAAAATCAAAAAGACACAGCCACCCCAATGTTTGGGACGCCTCTGTTTACAAGAACCTCGTTTACCGTACAAGTTCAATATCACAGAAAGTGAAAAATGGATAAAGAACTTGTGGTACTTACGTACAATGCAGTATCACTCAGCAGTGAAATCTATGTCATCAGGCCCGTAGCAGCACAATGAGTGGATTCAGGTACGATGATTCTAACTGAAATAAGTCACACAGAAAAAGAAACATCATAAGATATCAGTAATACACGGAATGTAAACTTGGCTACACAGGAACTGAATTACAGAACAGAACAGGGTCTCAAATTTAGAAAACCAACTTATGCTTGTTTAAGGGTAAAGGTGAGTTGGGGTGCTGCATAAAACCAGAGATTGAAATGAGCACAGATAAAGTTCCTTAAGCCAAATATGGAATAGACAAGAGCTACTCCTTGCTCAACGAAATGGACTCAACACCGCATATTAAACGCCTAAGAATGTACCTGACTCTTAAGTATCTTAAAACCTATGGATTGCTATGTCTCCGAAAGAGAATCAAGCATGTGTACAGGGACATAAACGCAGCAGTGATAGGATTGGAGAGGTTCGGTGAGCAAATGAAGACCCTTTGAAGTCATATTGCATGGTACCCATTCCACGGGTTTCAACTACCCAGGTTTAAGGTATTCTTCCTTCAGCTAAAACATGCATGTGGAACCTAGAGTATGATCAACCATGTGATCGGGAGACGTGTTCAAATATGTCTCAGTTTTCGTACCCTGGTACTCGGGTGCAACATTCCAGACGCTTTACTAACACTCTCCCGACTTGGAGAGTCAGTCCCTTTAACCTCCTGTTTGGCCCAGTTTGCAATTTCTGCGGAAGATGAACAGGAATAGCGAGAACCAATGAGAGACTAGCTGGAGGTGTCTGGACGGGCAAATTTAACTCTCATTTCCCACCAGGAAGAGGAAATAACCAAAGGCTCAGCGTGCCGTGCCGGAACCAGATTAGGGCCTGAAGCCATCCTGCGGTGTTGCGGCCAGCTCACAAGAAAACGAGTTGAAGAAAGGAGCTCAGGGGCACTGTAATTCACAAACCTGCAGAGTTATAAATGACAACTATCGTCCAAAAATATACTGAAGTAAGGCTGCCAAGAGGACTTGAAAGCGGGGCAGAATTGCAGGAAACCGATTTCAGGAGGTAGACTGGAATTGCATTGAAAGCATAGGAAAAGAGGCAGAACGTCCACAATGATGCACTTGGCCAAAAAGGGCGTATGCGTTTTTTCCTGAATATATTCAGGAAAAAACGCATACGCCCTTTTTGGCCAACCAAGCAAGCTTGCAAAGGAAATCTGCACTACAATGAAGTCTCACTTCCCCCCGGTCAAAAGGGCCATCTGAAAAAAGTGTAAAATCCAGAAAGGCAGGACAGGCCATGGAGAACTGGGAGCCTTGTTATGCTGATGGGCGGGATGTAAACTGCCAACAGACACTCGGGAGAAGTGTATGGTGTTTCCTGAAACATCTAAAAAACAAAGCAACAGAGCCTAGGGCACTTCCACTTATGGTCCTATAGCTTAGGGAAATTAAAATCAAAAAGACACAGCCACCCCAATGTTTGGGACGCCTCTGTTTACAAGAACCTCGTTTACCGTACAAGTTCAATATCACAGAAAGTGAAAAATGGATAAAGAACTTGTGGTACTTACGTACAATGCAGTATCACTCAGCAGTGAAATCTATGTCATCAGGCCCGTAGCAGCACAATGAGTGGATTCAGGTACGATGATTCTAACTGAAATAAGTCACACAGAAAAAGAAACATCATAAGATATCAGTAATACACGGAATGTAAACTTGGCTACACAGGAACTGAATTACAGAACAGAACAGGGTCTCAAATTTAGAAAACCAACTTATGCTTGTTTAAGGGTAAAGGTGAGTTGGGGTGCTGCATAAAACCAGAGATTGAAATGAGCACAGATAAAGTTCCTTAAGCCAAATATGGAATAGACAAGAGCTACTCCTTGCTCAACGAAATGGACTCAACACCGCATATTAAACGCCTAAGAATGTACCTGACTCTTAAGTATCTTAAAACCTATGGATTGCTATGTCTCCGAAAGAGAATCAAGCATGTGTACAGGGACATAAACGCAGCAGTGATAGGATTGGAGAGGTTCGGTGAGCAAATGAAGACCCTTTGAAGTCATATTGCATGGTACCCATTCCACGGGTTTCAACTACCCAGGTTTAAGGTATTCTTCCTTCAGCTAAAACATGCATGTGGAACCTAGAGTATGATCAACCATGTGATCGGGAGACGTGTTCAAATATGTCTCAGTTTTCGTACCCTGGTACTCGGGTGCAACATTCCAGACGCTTTACTAACACTCTCCCGACTTGGAGAGTCAGTCCCTTTAACCTCCTGTTTGGCCCAGTTTGCAATTTCTGCGGAAGATGAACAGGAATAGCGAGAACCAATGAGAGACTAACTGGAGGTGTCTGGACGGGCAAATTTAACTCTCATTTCCCACCAGGAAGAGGAAATAACCAAAGGCTCAGCGTGCCGTGCCGGAACCAGATTAGGGCCTGAAGCCATCCTGCGGTGTTGCGGCCAGCTCACAAGAAAACGAGTTGAAGAAAGGAGCTCAGGGGCACTGTAATTCACAAACCTGCAGAGTTATAAATGACAACTATCGTCCAAAAATATACTGAAGTAAGGCTGCCAAGAGGACTTGAAAGCGGGGCAGAATTGCAGGAAACCGATTTCAGGAGGTAGACTGGAATTGCATTGAAAGCATAGGAAAAGAGGCAGAACGTCCACAATGATGCACTTGGCCAAAAAGGGCGTATGCGTTTTTTCCTGAATATATTCAGGAAAAAACGCATACGCCCTTTTTGGCCAACCAAGCAAGCTTGCAAAGGAAATCTGCACTACAATGAAGTCTCACTTCCCCCCGGTCAAAAGGGCCATCTGAGAAAAGTGTAAAATCCAGAAAGGCAGGACAGGCCATGGAGAAATGGGAGCCTTGTTATGCTGATGGGCGGGATGTAAACTGCCAACAGACACTCGGGAGAAGTGTATGGTGTTTCCTGAAACATCTAAAAAACAAAGCAACAGAGCCTAGGGCACTTCCACTTATGGTCCTATAGCTTAGGGAAATTAAAATCAAAAAGACACAGCCACCCCAATGTTTGGGACGCCTCTGTTTACAAGAACCTCGTTTACCGTACAAGTTCAATATCACAGAAAGTGAAAAATGGATAAAGAACTTGTGGTACTTACGTACAATGCAGTATCACTCAGCAGTGAAATCTATGTCATCAGGCCCGTAGCAGCACAATGAGTGGATTCAGGTACGATGATTCTAACTGAAATAAGTCACACAGAAAAAGAAACATCATAAGATATCAGTAATACACGGAATGTAAACTTGGCTACACAGGAACTGAATTACAGAACAGAACAGGGTCTCAAATTTAGAAAACCAACTTATGCTTGTTTAAGGGTAAAGGTGAGTTGGGGTGCTGCATAAAACCAGAGATTGAAATGAGCACAGATAAAGTTCCTTAAGCCAAATATGGAATAGACAAGAGCTACTCCTTGCTCAACGAAATGGACTCAACACCGCATATTAAACGCCTAAGAATGTACCTGACTCTTAAGTATCTTAAAACCTATGGATTGCTATGTCTCCGAAAGAGAATCGAGCATGTGTACAGGGACATAAACGCAGCAGTGATAGGATTGGAGAGGTTCGGTGAGCAAATGAAGACCCTTTGAAGTCATATTGCATGGTACCCATTCCACGGGTTTCAACTACCCAGGTTTAAGGTATTCTTCCTTCAGCTAAAACATGCATGTGGAACCTAGAGTATGATCAACCATGTGATCGGGAGACGTGTTCAAATATGTCTCAGTTTTCGTACCCTGGTACTCGGGTGCAACATTCCAGACGCTTTACTAACACTCTCCCGACTTGGAGAGTCAGTCCCTTTAACCTCCTGTTTGGCCCAGTTTGCAATTTCTGCGGAAGATGAACAGGAATAGCGAGAACCAATGAGAGACTAGCTGGAGGTGTCTGGACGGGCAAATTTAACTCTCATTTCCCACCAGGAAGAGGAAATAACCAAAGGCTCAGCGTGCCGTGCCGGAACCAGATTAGGGCCTGAAGCCATCCTGCGGTGTTGCGGCCAGCTCACAAGAAAACGAGTTGAAGAAAGGAGCTCAGGGGCACTGTAATTCACAAACCTGCAGAGTTATAAATGACAACTATCGTCCAAAAATATACTGAAGTAAGGCTGCCAAGAGGACTTGAAAGCGGGGCAGAATTGCAGGAAACCGATTTCAGGAGGTAGACTGGAATTGCATTGAAAGCATAGGAAAAGAGGCAGAACGTCCACAATGATGCACTTGGCCAAAAAGGGCGTATGCGTTTTTTCCTGAATATATTCAGGAAAAAACGCATACGCCCTTTTTGGCCAACCAAGCAAGCTTGCAAAGGAAATCTGCACTACAATGAAGTCTCACTTCCCCCCGGTCAAAAGGGCCATCTGAAAAAAGTGTAAAATCCAGAAAGGCAGGACAGGCCATGGAGAACTGGGAGCCTTGTTATGCTGATGGGCGGGATGTAAACTGCCAACAGACACTCGGGAGAAGTGTATGGTGTTTCCTGAAACATCTAAAAAACAAAGCAACAGAGCCTAGGGCACTTCCACTTATGGTCCTATAGCTTAGGGAAATTAAAATCAAAAAGACACAGCCACCCCAATGTTTGGGACGCCTCTGTTTACAAGAACCTCGTTTACCGTACAAGTTCAATATCACAGAAAGTGAAAAATGGATAAAGAACTTGTGGTACTTACGTACAATGCAGTATCACTCAGCAGTGAAATCTATGTCATCAGGCCCGTAGCAGCACAATGAGTGGATTCAGGTACGATGATTCTAACTGAAATAAGTCACACAGAAAAAGAAACATCATAAGATATCAGTAATACACGGAATGTAAACTTGGCTACACAGGAACTGAATTACAGAACAGAACAGGGTCTCAAATTTAGAAAACCAACTTATGCTTGTTTAAGGGTAAAGGTGAGTTGGGGTGCTGCATAAAACCAGAGATTGAAATGAGCACAGATAAAGTTCCTTAAGCCAAATATGGAATAGACAAGAGCTACTCCTTGCTCAACGAAATGGACTCAACACCGCATATTAAACGCCTAAGAATGTACCTGACTCTTAAGTATCTTAAAACCTATGGATTGCTATGTCTCCGAAAGAGAATCGAGCATGTGTACAGGGACATAAACGCAGCAGTGATAGGATTGGAGAGGTTCGGTGAGCAAATGAAGACCCTTTGAAGTCATATTACATGGTACCCATTCCACGGGTTTCAACTACCCAGGTTTAAGGTATTCTTCCTTCAGCTAAAACATGCATGTGGAACCTAGAGTATGATCAACCATGTGATCGGGAGACGTGTTCAAATATGTCTCAGTTTTCGTACCCTGGTACTCGGGTGCAACATTCCAGACGCTTTACTAACAGTCTCCCGACTTGGAGAGTCAGTCCCTTTAACCTCCTGTTTGGCCCAGTTTGCAATTTCTGCGGAAGATGAACAGGAATAGCGAGAACCAATGAGAGACTAGCTGGAGGTGTCTGGACGGGCAAATTTAACTCTCATTTCCCACCAGGAAGAGGAAATAACCAAAGGCTCAGCGTGCCGTGCCGGAACCAGATTAGGGCCTGAAGCCATCCTGCGGTGTTGCGGCCAGCTCACAAGAAAACGAGTTGAAGAAAGGAGCTCAGGGGCACTGTAATTCACAAACCTGCAGAGTTATAAATGACAACTATCGTCCAAAAATATACTGAAGTAAGGCTGCCAAGAGGACTTGAAAGCGGGGCAGAATTGCAGGAAACCGATTTCAGGAGGTAGACTGGAATTGCATTGAAAGCATAGGAAAAGAGGCAGAACGTCCACAATGATGCACTTGGCCAAAAAGGGCGTATGCGTTTTTTCCTGAATATATTCAGGAAAAAACGCATACGCCCTTTTTGGCCAACCAAGCAAGCTTGCAAAGGAAATCTGCACTACAATGAAGTCTCACTTCCCCCCGGTCAAAAGGGCCATCTGAAAAAAGTGTAAAATCCAGAAAGGCAGGACAGGCCATGGAGAACTGGGAGCCTTGTTATGCTGATGGGCGGGATGTAAACTGCCAACAGACACTCGGGAGAAGTGTATGGTGTTTCCTGAAACATCTAAAAAACAAAGCAACAGAGCCTAGGGCACTTCCACTTATGGTCCTATAGCTTAGGGAAATTAAAATCAAAAAGACACAGCCACCCCAATGTTTGGGACGCCTCTGTTTACAAGAACCTCGTTTACCGTACAAGTTCAATATCACAGAAAGTGAAAAATGGATAAAGAACTTGTGGTACTTACGTACAATGCAGTATCACTCAGCAGTGAAATCTATGTCATCAGGCCCGTAGCAGCACAATGAGTGGATTCAGGTACGATGATTCTAACTGAAATAAGTCACACAGAAAAAGAAACATCATAAGATATCAGTAATACACGGAATGTAAACTTGGCTACACAGGAACTGAATTACAGAACAGAACAGGGTCTCAAATTTAGAAAACCAACTTATGCTTGTTTAAGGGTAAAGGTGAGTTGGGGTGCTGCATAAAACCAGAGATTGAAATGAGCACAGATAAAGTTCCTTAAGCCAAATATGGAATAGACAAGAGCTACTCCTTGCTCAACGAAATGGACTCAACACCGCATATTAAACGCCTAAGAATGTACCTGACTCTTAAGTATCTTAAAACCTATGGATTGCTATGTCTCCGAAAGAGAATCAAGCATGTGTACAGGGACATAAACGCAGCAGTGATAGGATTGGAGAGGTTCGGTGAGCAAATGAAGACCCTTTGAAGTCATATTGCATGGTACCCATTCCACGGGTTTCAACTACCCAGGTTTAAGGTATTCTTCCTTCAGCTAAAACATGCATGTGGAACCTAGAGTATGATCAACCATGTGATCGGGAGACGTGTTCAAATATGTCTCAGTTTTCGTACCCTGGTACTCGGGTGCAACATTCCAGACGCTTTACTAACAGTCTCCCGACTTGGAGAGTCAGTCCCTTTAACCTCCTGTTTGGCCCAGTTTGCAATTTCTGCGGAAGATGAACAGGAATAGCGAGAACCAATGAGAGACTAGCTGGAGGTGTCTGGACGGGCAAATTTAACTCTCATTTCCCACCAGGAAGAGGAAATAACCAAAGGCTCAGCGTGCCGTGCCGGAACCAGATTAGGGCCTGAAGCCATCCTGCGGTGTTGCGGCCAGCTCACAAGAAAACGAGTTGAAGAAAGGAGCTCAGGGGCACTGTAATTCACAAACCTGCAGAGTTATAAATGACAACTATCGTCCAAAAATATACTGAAGTAAGGCTGCCAAGAGGACTTGAAAGCGGGGCAGAATTGCAGGAAACCGATTTCAGGAGGTAGACTGGAATTGCATTGAAAGCATAGGAAAAGAGGCAGAACGTCCACAATGATGCACTTGGCCAAAAAGGGCGTATGCGTTTTTTCCTGAATATATTCAGGAAAAAACGCATACGCCCTTTTTGGCCAACCAAGCAAGCTTGCAAAGGAAATCTGCACTACAATGAAGTCTCACTTCCCCCCGGTCAAAAGGGCCATCTGAAAAAAGTGTAAAATCCAGAAAGGCAGGACAGGCCATGGAGAACTGGGAGCCTTGTTATGCTGATGGGCGGGATGTAAACTGCCAACAGACACTCGGGAGAAGTGTATGGTGTTTCCTGAAACATCTAAAAAACAAAGCAACAGAGCCTAGGCCACTTCCACTTATGGTCCTATAGCTTAGGGAAATTAAAATCAAAAAGACACAGCCACCCCAATGTTTGGGACGCCTCTGTTTACAAGAACCTCGTTTACCGTACAAGTTCAATATCACAGAAAGTGAAAAATGGATAAAGAACTTGTGGTACTTACGTACAATGCAGTATCACTCAGCAGTGAAATCTATGCCATCAGGCCCGTAGCAGCACAATGAGTGGATTCAGGTACGATGATTCTAACTGAAATAAGTCACACAGAAAAAGAAACATCATAAGATATCAGTAATACACGGAATGTAAACTTGGCTACACAGGAACTGAATTACAGAACAGAACAGGGTCTCAAATTTAGAAAACCAACTTATGCTTGTTTAAGGGTAAAGGTGAGTTGGGGTGCTGCATAAAACCAGAGATTGAAATGAGCACAGATAAAGTTCCTTAAGCCAAATATGGAATAGACAAGAGCTACTCCTTGCTCAACGAAATGGACTCAACACCGCATATTAAACGCCTAAGAATGTACCTGACTCTTAAGTATCTTAAAACCTATGGATTGCTATGTCTCCGAAAGAGAATCAAGCATGTGTACAGGGACATAAACGCAGCAGTGATAGGATTGGAGAGGTTCGGTGAGCAAATGAAGACCCTTTGAAGTCATATTGCATGGTACCCATTCCACGGGTTTCAACTACCCAGGTTTAAGGTATTCTTCCTTCAGCTAAAACATGCATGTGGAACCTAGAGTATGATCAACCATGTGATCGGGAGACGTGTTCAAATATGTCTCAGTTTTCGTACCCTGGTACTCGGGTGCAACATTCCAGACGCTTTACTAACACTCTCCCGACTTGGAGAGTCAGTCCCTTTAACCTCCTGTTTGGCCCAGTTTGCAATTTCTGCGGAAGATGAACAGGAATAGCGAGAACCAATGAGAGACTAGCTGGAGGTGTCTGGACGGGCAAATTTAACTCTCATTTCCCACCAGGAAGAGGAAATAACCAAAGGCTCAGCGTGCCGTGCCGGAACCAGATTAGGGCCTGAAGCCATCCTGCGGTGTTGCGGCCAGCTCACAAGAAAACGAGTTGAAGAAAGGAGCTCAGGGGCACTGTAATTCACAAACCTGCAGAGTTATAAATGACAACTATCGTCCAAAAATATACTGAAGTAAGGCTGCCAAGAGGACTTGAAAGCGGGGCAGAATTGCAGGAAACCGATTTCAGGAGGTAGACTGGAATTGCATTGAAAGCATAGGAAAAGAGGCAGAACGTCCACAATGATGCACTTGGCCAAAAAGGGCGTATGCGTTTTTTCCTGAATATATTCAGGAAAAAACGCATACGCCCTTTTTGGCCAACCAAGCAAGCTTGCAAAGGAAATCTGCACTACAATGAAGTCTCACTTCCCCCCGGTCAAAAGGGCCATCTGAAAAAAGTGTAAAATCCAGAAAGGCAGGACAGGCCATGGAGAACTGGGAGCCTTGTTATGCTGATGGGCGGGATGTAAACTGCCAACAGACACTCGGGAGAAGTGTATGGTGTTTCCTGAAACATCTAAAAAACAAAGCAACAGAGCCTAGGGCACTTCCACTTATGGTCCTATAGCTTAGGGAAATTAAAATCAAAAAGACACAGCCACCCCAATGTTTGGGACGCCTCTGTTTACAAGAACCTCGTTTACCGTACAAGTTCAATATCACAGAAAGTGAAAAATGGATAAAGAACTTGTGGTACTTACGTACAATGCAGTATCACTCAGCAGTGAAATCTATGTCATCAGGCCCGTAGCAGCACAATGAGTGGATTCAGGTACGATGATTCTAACTGAAATAAGTCACACAGAAAAAGAAACATCATAAGATATCAGTAATACACGGAATGTAAACTTGGCTACACAGGAACTGAATTACAGAACAGAACAGGGTCTCAAATTTAGAAAACCAACTTATGCTTGTTTAAGGGTAAAGGTGAGTTGGGGTGCTGCATAAAACCAGAGATTGAAATGAGCACAGATAAAGTTCCTTAAGCCAAATATGGAATAGACAAGAGCTACTCCTTGCTCAACGAAATGGACTCAACACCGCATATTAAACGCCTAAGAATGTACCTGACTCTTAAGTATCTTAAAACCTATGGATTGCTATGTCTCCGAAAGAGAATCAAGCATGTGTACAGGGACATAAACGCAGCAGTGATAGGATTGGAGAGGTTCGGTGAGCAAATGAAGACCCTTTGAAGTCATATTGCATGGTACCCATTCCACGGGTTTCAACTACCCAGGTTTAAGGTATTCTTCCTTCAGCTAAAACATGCATGTGGAACCTAGAGTATGATCAACCATGTGATCGGGAGACGTGTTCAAATATGTCTCAGTTTTCGTACCCTGGTACTCGGGTGCAACATTCCAGACGCTTTACTAACACTCTCCCGACTTGGAGAGTCAGTCCCTTTAACCTCCTGTTTGGCCCAGTTTGCAATTTCTGCGGAAGATGAACAGGAATAGCGAGAACCAATGAGAGACTAGCTGGAGGTGTCTGGACGGGCAAATTTAACTCTCATTTCCCACCAGGAAGAGGAAATAACCAAAGGCTCAGCGTGCCGTGCCGGAACCAGATTAGGGCCTGAAGCCATCCTGCGGTGTTGCGGCCAGCTCACAAGAAAGCGAGTTGAAGAAAGGAGCTCAGGGGCACTGTAATTCACAAACCTGCAGAGTTATAAATGACAACTATCGTCCAAAAATATACTGAAGTAAGGCTGCCAAGAGGACTTGAAAGCGGGGCAGAATTGCAGGAAACCGATTTCAGGAGGTAGACTGGAATTGCATTGAAAGCATAGGAAAAGAGGCAGAACGTCCACAATGATGCACTTGGCCAAAAAGGGCGTATGCGTTTTTTCCTGAATATATTCAGGAAAAAACGCATACGCCCTTTTTGGCCAACCAAGCAAGCTTGCAAAGGAAATCTGCACTACAATGAAGTCTCACTTCCCCCCGGTCAAAAGGGCCATCTGAAAAAAGTGTAAAATCCAGAAAGGCAGGACAGGCCATGGAGAACTGGGAGCCTTGTTATGCTGATGGGCGGGATGTAAACTGCCAACAGACACTCGGGAGAAGTGTATGGTGTTTCCTGAAACATCTAAAAAACAAAGCAACAGAGCCTAGGCCACTTCCACTTATGGTCCTATAGCTTAGGGAAATTAAAATCAAAAAGACACAGCCACCCCAATGTTTGGGACGCCTCTGTTTACAAGAACCTCGTTTACCGTACAAGTTCAATATCACAGAAAGTGAAAAATGGATAAAGAACTTGTGGTACTTACGTACAATGCAGTATCACTCAGCAGTGAAATCTATGTCATCAGGCCCGTAGCAGCACAATGAGTGGATTCAGGTACGATGATTCTAACTGAAATAAGTCACACAGAAAAAGAAACATCATAAGATATCAGTAATACACGGAATGTAAACTTGGCTACACAGGAACTGAATTACAGAACAGAACAGGGTCTCAAATTTAGAAAACCAACTTATGCTTGTTTAAGGGTAAAGGTGAGTTGGGGTGCTGCATAAAACCAGAGATTGAAATGAGCACAGATAAAGTTCCTTAAGCCAAATATGGAATAGACAAGAGCTACTCCTTGCTCAACGAAATGGACTCAACACCGCATATTAAACGCCTAAGAATGTACCTGACTCTTAAGTATCTTAAAACCTATGGATTGCTATGTCTCCGAAAGAGAATCAAGCATGTGTACAGGGACATAAACGCAGCAGTGATAGGATTGGAGAGGTTCGGTGAGCAAATGAAGACCCTTTGAAGTCATATTGCATGGTACCCATTCCACGGGTTTCAACTACCCAGGTTTAAGGTATTCTTCCTTCAGCTAAAACATGCATGTGGAACCTAGAGTATGATCAACCATGTGATCGGGAGACGTGTTCAAATATGTCTCAGTTTTCGTACCCTGGTACTCGGGTGCAACATTCCAGACGCTTTACTAACACTCTCCCGACTTGGAGAGTCTGTCCCTTTAACCTCCTGTTTGGCCCAGTTTGCAATTTCTGCGGAAGATGAACAGGAATAGCGAGAACCAATGAGAGACTAGCTGGAGGTGTCTGGACGGGCAAATTTAACTCTCATTTCCCACCAGGAAGAGGAAATAACCAAAGGCTCAGCGTGCCGTGCCGGAACCAGATTAGGGCCTGAAGCCATCCTGCGGTGTTGCGGCCAGCTCACAAGAAAGCGAGTTGAAGAAAGGAGCTCAGGGGCACTGTAATTCACAAACCTGCAGAGTTATAAATGACAGCTATCGTCCAAAAATATACTGAAGTAAGGCTGCCAAGAGGACTTGAAAGCGGGGCAGAATTGCAGGAAACCGATTTCAGGAGGTAGACTGGAATTGCATTGAAAGCATAGGAAAAGAGGCAGAACGTCCACAATGATGCACTTGGCCAAAAAGGGCGTATGCGTTTTTTCCTGAATATATTCAGGAAAAAACGCATACGCCCTTTTTGGCCAACCAAGCAAGCTTGCAAAGGAAATCTGCACTACAATGAAGTCTCACTTCCCCCCGGTCAAAAGGGCCATCTGAAAAAAGTGTAAAATCCAGAAAGGCAGGACAGGCCATGGAGAACTGGGAGCCTTGTTATGCTGATGGGCGGGATGTAAACTGCCAACAGACACTCGGGAGAAGTGTATGGTGTTTCCTGAAACATCTAAAAAACAAAGCAACAGAGCCTAGGGCACTTCCACTTATGGTCCTATAGCTTAGGGAAATTAAAATCAAAAAGACACAGCCACCCCAATGTTTGGGACGCCTCTGTTTACAAGAACCTCGTTTACCGTACAAGTTCAATATCACAGAAAGTGAAAAATGGATAAAGAACTTGTGGTACTTACGTACAATGCAGTATCACTCAGCAGTGAAATCTATGTCATCAGGCCCGTAGCAGCACAATGAGTGGATTCAGGTACGATGATTCTAACTGAAATAAGTCACACAGAAAAAGAAACATCATAAGATATCAGTAATACACGGAATGTAAACTTGGCTACACAGGAACTGAATTACAGAACAGAACAGGGTCTCAAATTTAGAAAACCAACTTATGCTTGTTTAAGGGTAAAGGTGAGTTGGGGTGCTGCATAAAACCAGAGATTGAAATGAGCACAGATAAAGTTCCTTAAGCCAAATATGGAATAGACAAGAGCTACTCCTTGCTCAACGAAATGGACTCAACACCGCATATTAAACGCCTAAGAATGTACCTGACTCTTAAGTATCTTAAAACCTATGGATTGCTATGTCTCCGAAAGAGAATCAAGCATGTGTACAGGGACATAAACGCAGCAGTGATAGGATTGGAGAGGTTCGGTGAGCAAATGAAGACCCTTTGAAGTCATATTGCATGGTACCCATTCCACGGGTTTCAACTACCCAGGTTTAAGGTATTCTTCCTTCAGCTAAAACATGCATGTGGAACCTAGAGTATGATCAACCATGTGATCGGGAGACGTGTTCAAATATGTCTCAGTTTTCGTACCCTGGTACTCGGGTGCAACATTCCAGACGCTTTACTAACACTCTCCCGACTTGGAGAGTCAGTCCCTTTAACCTCCTGTTTGGCCCAGTTTGCAATTTCTGCGGAAGATGAACAGGAATAGCGAGAACCAATGAGAGACTAGCTGGAGGTGTCTGGACGGGCAAATTTAACTCTCATTTCCCACCAGGAAGAGGAAATAACCAAAGGCTCAGCGTGCCGTGCCGGAACCAGATTAGGGCCTGAAGCCATCCTGCGGTGTTGCGGCCAGCTCACAAGAAAACGAGTTGAAGAAAGGAGCTCAGGGGCACTGTAATTCACAAACCTGCAGAGTTATAAATGACAACTATCGTCCAAAAATATACTGAAGTAAGGCTGCCAAGAGGACTGGAAAGCGGGGCAGAATTGCAGGAAACCGATTTCAGGAGGTAGACTGGAATTGCATTGAAAGCATAGGAAAAGAGGCAGAACGTCCACAATGATGCACTTGGCCAAAAAGGGCGTATGCGTTTTTTCCTGAATATATTCAGGAAAAAACGCATACGCCCTTTTTGGCCAACCAAGCAAGCTTGCAAAGGAAATCTGCACTACAATGAAGTCTCACTTCCCCCCGGTCAAAAGGGCCATCTGAAAAAAGTGTAAAATCCAGAAAGGCAGGACAGGCCATGGAGAACTGGGAGCCTTGTTATGCTGATGGGCGGGATGTAAACTGCCAACAGACACTTGGGAGAAGTGTATGGTGTTTCCTGAAACATCTAAAAAACAAAGCAACAGAGCCTAGGGCACTTCCACTTATGGTCCTATAGCTTAGGGAAATTAAAATCAAAAAGACACAGCCACCCCAATGTTTGGGACGCCTCTGTTTACAAGAACCTCGTTTACCGTACAAGTTCAATATCACAGAAAGTGAAAAATGGATAAAGAACTTGTGGTACTTACGTACAATGCAGTATCACTCAGCAGTGAAATCTATGTCATCAGGCCCATAGCAGCACAATGAGTGGATTCAGGTACGATGATTCTAACTGAAATAAGTCACACAGAAAAAGAAACATCATAAGATATCAGTAATACACGGAATGTAAACTTGGCTACACAGGAACTGAATTACAGAACAGAACAGGGTCTCAAATTTAGAAAACCAACTTATGCTTGTTTAAGGGTAAAGGTGAGTTGGGGTGCTGCATAAAACCAGAGATTGAAATGAGCACAGATAAAGTTCCTTAAGCCAAATATGGAATAGACAAGAGCTACTCCTTGCTCAACGAAATGGACTCAACACCGCATATTAAACGCCTAAGAATGTACCTGACTCTTAAGTATCTTAAAACCTATGGATTGCTATGTCTCCGAAAGAGAATCAAGCATGTGTACAGGGACATAAACGCAGCAGTGATAGGATTGGAGAGGTTCGGTGAGCAAATGAAGACCCTTTGAAGTCATATTGCATGGTACCCATTCCACGGGTTTCAACTACCCAGGTTTAAGGTATTCTTCCTTCAGCTAAAACATGCATGTGGAACCTAGAGTATGATCAACCATGTGATCGGGAGACGTGTTCAAATATGTCTCAGTTTTCGTACCCTGGTACTCGGGTGCAACATTCCAGACGCTTTACTAACACTCTCCCGACTTGGAGAGTCAGTCCCTTTAACCTCCTGTTTGGCCCAGTTTGCAATTTCTGCGGAAGATGAACAGGAATAGCGAGAACCAATGAGAGACTAGCTGGAGGTGTCTGGACGGGCAAATTTAACTCTCATTTCCCACCAGGAAGAGGAAATAACCAAAGGCTCAGCGTGCCGTGCCGGAACCAGATTAGGGCCTGAAGCCATCCTGCGGTGTTGCGGCCAGCTCACAAGAAAACGAGTTGAAGAAAGGAGCTCAGGGGCACTGTAATTCACAAACCTGCAGAGTTATAAATGACAACTATCGTCCAAAAATATACTGAAGTAAGGCTGCCAAGAGGACTTGAAAGCGGGGCAGAATTGCAGGAAACCGATTTCAGGAGGTAGACTGGAATTGCATTGAAAGCATAGGAAAAGAGGCAGAACGTCCACAATGATGCACTTGGCCAAAAAGGGCGTATGCGTTTTTTCCTGAATATATTCAGGAAAAAACGCATACGCCCTTTTTGGCCAACCAAGCAAGCTTGCAAAGGAAATCTGCACTACAATGAAGTCTCACTTCCCCCCGGTCAAAAGGGCCATCTGAAAAAAGTGTAAAATCCAGAAAGGCAGGACAGGCCATGGAGAACTGGGAGCCTTGTTATGCTGATGGGCGGGATGTAAACTGCCAACAGACACTCGGGAGAAGTGTATGGTGTTTCCTGAAACATCTAAAAAACAAAGCAACAGAGCCTAGGGCACTTCCACTTATGGTCCTATAGCTTAGGGAAATTAAAATAAAAAAGACACAGCCACCCCAATGTTTGGGACGCCTCTGTTTACAAGAACCTCGTTTACCGTACAAGTTCAATATCACAGAAAGTGAAAAATGGATAAAGAACTTGTGGTACTTACGTACAATGCAGTATCACTCAGCAGTGAAATCTATGTCATCAGGCCCGTAGCAGCACAATGAGTGGATTCAGGTACGATGATTCTAACTGAAATAAGTCACACAGAAAAAGAAACATCATAAGATATCAGTAATACACGGAATGTAAACTTGGCTACACAGGAACTGAATTACAGAACAGAACAGGGTCTCAAATTTAGAAAACCAACTTATGCTTGTTTAAGGGTAAAGGTGAGTTGGGGTGCTGCATAAAACCAGAGATTGAAATGAGCACAGATAAAGTTCCTTAAGCCAAATATGGAATAGACAAGAGCTACTCCTTGCTCAACGAAATGGACTCAACACCGCATATTAAACGCCTAAGAATGTACCTGACTCTTAAGTATCTTAAAACCTATGGATTGCTATGTCTCCGAAAGAGAATCAAGCATGTGTACAGGGACATAAACGCAGCAGTGATAGGATTGGAGAGGTTCGGTGAGCAAATGAAGACCCTTTGAAGTCATATTGCATGGTACCCATTCCACGGGTTTCAACTACCCAGGTTTAAGGTATTCTTCCTTCAGCTAAAACATGCATGTGGAACCTAGAGTATGATCAACCATGTGATCGGGAGACGTGTTCAAATATGTCTCAGTTTTCGTACCCTGGTACTCGGGTGCAACATTCCAGACGCTTTACTAACACTCTCCCGACTTGGAGAGTCAGTCCCTTTAACCTCCTGTTTGGCCCAGTTTGCAATTTCTGCGGAAGATGAACAGGAATAGCGAGAACCAATGAGAGACTAACTGGAGGTGTCTGGACGGGCAAATTTAACTCTCATTTCCCACCAGGAAGAGGAAATAACCAAAGGCTCAGCGTGCCGTGCCGGAACCAGATTAGGGCCTGAAGCCATCCTGCGGTGTTGCGGCCAGCTCACAAGAAAACGAGTTGAAGAAAGGAGCTCAGGGGCACTGTAATTCACAAACCTGCAGAGTTATAAATGACAACTATCGTCCAAAAATATACTGAAGTAAGGCTGCCAAGAGGACTTGAAAGCGGGGCAGAATTGCAGGAAACCGATTTCAGGAGGTAGACTGGAATTGCATTGAAAGCATAGGAAAAGAGGCAGAACGTCCACAATGATGCACTTGGCCAAAAAGGGCGTATGCGTTTTTTCCTGAATATATTCAGGAAAAAACGCATACGCCCTTTTTGGCCAACCAAGCAAGCTTGCAAAGGAAATCTGCACTACAATGAAGTCTCACTTCCCCCCGGTCAAAAGGGCCATCTGAAAAAAGTGTAAAATCCAGAAAGGCAGGACAGGCCATGGAGAACTGGGAGCCTTGTTATGCTGATGGGCGGGATGTAAACTGCCAACAGACACTCGGGAGAAGTGTATGGTGTTTCCTGAAACATCTAAAAAACAAAGCAACAGAGCCTAGGCCACTTCCACTTATGGTCCTATAGCTTAGGGAAATTAAAATCAAAAAGACACAGCCACCCCAATGTTTGGGACGCCTCTGTTTACAAGAACCTCGTTTACCGTACAAGTTCAATATCACAGAAAGTGAAAAATGGATAAAGAACTTGTGGTACTTACGTACAATGCAGTATCACTCAGCAGTGAAATCTATGTCATCAGGCCCGTAGCAGCACAATGAGTGGATTCAGGTACGATGATTCTAACTGAAATAAGTCACACAGAAAAAGAAACATCATAAGATATCAGTAATACACGGAATGTAAACTTGGCTACACAGGAACTGAATTACAGAACAGAACAGGGTCTCAAATTTAGAAAACCAACTTATGCTTGTTTAAGGGTAAAGGTGAGTTGGGGTGCTGCATAAAACCAGAGATTGAAATGAGCACAGATAAAGTTCCTTAAGCCAAATATGGAATAGACAAGAGCTACTCCTTGCTCAACGAAATGGACTCAACACCGCATATTAAACGCCTAAGAATGTACCTGACTCTTAAGTATCTTAAAACCTATGGATTGCTATGTCTCCGAAAGAGAATCAAGCATGTGTACAGGGACATAAACGCAGCAGTGATAGGATTGGAGAGGTTCGGTGAGCAAATGAAGACCCTTTGAAGTCATATTGCATGGTACCCATTCCACGGGTTTCAACTACCCAGGTTTAAGGTATTCTTCCTTCAGCTAAAACATGCATGTGGAACCTAGAGTATGATCAACCATGTGATCGGGAGACGTGTTCAAATATGTCTCAGTTTTCGTACCCTGGTACTCGGGTGCAACATTCCAGACGCTTTACTAACACTCTCCCGACTTGGAGAGTCAGTCCCTTTAACCTCCTGTTTGGCCCAGTTTGCAATTTCTGCGGAAGATGAACAGGAATAGCGAGAACCAATGAGAGACTAACTGGAGGTGTCTGGACGGGCAAATTTAACTCTCATTTCCCACCAGGAAGAGGAAATAACCAAAGGCTCAGCGTGCCGTGCCGGAACCAGATTAGGGCCTGAAGCCATCCTGCGGTGTTGCGGCCAGCTCACAAGAAAACGAGTTGAAGAAAGGAGCTCAGGGGCACTGTAATTCACAAACCTGCAGAGTTATAAATGACAACTATCGTCCAAAAATATACTGAAGTAAGGCTGCCAAGAGGACTTGAAAGCGGGGCAGAATTGCAGGAAACCGATTTCAGGAGGTAGACTGGAATTGCATTGAAAGCATAGGAAAAGAGGCAGAACGTCCACAATGATGCACTTGGCCAAAAAGGGCGTATGCGTTTTTTCCTGAATATATTCAGGAAAAAACGCATACGCCCTTTTTGGCCAACCAAGCAAGCTTGCAAAGGAAATCTGCACTACAATGAAGTCTCACTTCCCCCCGGTCAAAAGGGCCATCTGAGAAAAGTGTAAAATCCAGAAAGGCAGGACAGGCCATGGAGAAATGGGAGCCTTGTTATGCTGATGGGCGGGATGTAAACTGCCAACAGACACTCGGGAGAAGTGTATGGTGTTTCCTGAAACATCTAAAAAACAAAGCAACAGAGCCTAGGGCACTTCCACTTATGGTCCTATAGCTTAGGGAAATTAAAATCAAAAAGACACAGCCACCCCAATGTTTGGGACGCCTCTGTTTACAAGAACCTCGTTTACCGTACAAGTTCAATATCACAGAAAGTGAAAAATGGATAAAGAACTTGTGGTACTTACGTACAATGCAGTATCACTCAGCAGTGAAATCTATGTCATCAGGCCCGTAGCAGCACAATGAGTGGATTCAGGTACGATGATTCTAACTGAAATAAGTCACACAGAAAAAGAAACATCATAAGATATCAGTAATACACGGAATGTAAACTTGGCTACACAGGAACTGAATTACAGAACAGAACAGGGTCTCAAATTTAGAAAACCAACTTATGCTTGTTTAAGGGTAAAGGTGAGTTGGGGTGCTGCATAAAACCAGAGATTGAAATGAGCACAGATAAAGTTCCTTAAGCCAAATATGGAATAGACAAGAGCTACTCCTTGCTCAACGAAATGGACTCAACACCGCATATTAAACGCCTAAGAATGTACCTGACTCTTAAGTATCTTAAAACCTATGGATTGCTATGTCTCCGAAAGAGAATCGAGCATGTGTACAGGGACATAAACGCAGCAGTGATAGGATTGGAGAGGTTCGGTGAGCAAATGAAGACCCTTTGAAGTCATATTGCATGGTACCCATTCCACGGGTTTCAACTACCCAGGTTTAAGGTATTCTTCCTTCAGCTAAAACATGCATGTGGAACCTAGAGTATGATCAACCATGTGATCGGGAGACGTGTTCAAATATGTCTCAGTTTTCGTACCCTGGTACTCGGGTGCAACATTCCAGACGCTTTACTAACACTCTCCCGACTTGGAGAGTCAGTCCCTTTAACCTCCTGTTTGGCCCAGTTTGCAATTTCTGCGGAAGATGAACAGGAATAGCGAGAACCAATGAGAGACTAGCTGGAGGTGTCTGGACGGGCAAATTTAACTCTCATTTCCCACCAGGAAGAGGAAATAACCAAAGGCTCAGCGTGCCGTGCCGGAACCAGATTAGGGCCTGAAGCCATCCTGCGGTGTTGCGGCCAGCTCACAAGAAAACGAGTTGAAGAAAGGAGCTCAGGGGCACTGTAATTCACAAACCTGCAGAGTTATAAATGACAACTATCGTCCAAAAATATACTGAAGTAAGGCTGCCAAGAGGACTTGAAAGCGGGGCAGAATTGCAGGAAACCGATTTCAGGAGGTAGACTGGAATTGCATTGAAAGCATAGGAAAAGAGGCAGAACGTCCACAATGATGCACTTGGCCAAAAAGGGCGTATGCGTTTTTTCCTGAATATATTCAGGAAAAAACGCATACGCCCTTTTTGGCCAACCAAGCAAGCTTGCAAAGGAAATCTGCACTACAATGAAGTCTCACTTCCCCCCGGTCAAAAGGGCCATCTGAAAAAAGTGTAAAATCCAGAAAGGCAGGACAGGCCATGGAGAACTGGGAGCCTTGTTATGCTGATGGGCGGGATGTAAACTGCCAACAGACACTCGGGAGAAGTGTATGGTGTTTCCTGAAACATCTAAAAAACAAAGCAACAGAGCCTAGGGCACTTCCACTTATGGTCCTATAGCTTAGGGAAATTAAAATCAAAAAGACACAGCCACCCCAATGTTTGGGACGCCTCTGTTTACAAGAACCTCGTTTACCGTACAAGTTCAATATCACAGAAAGTGAAAAATGGATAAAGAACTTGTGGTACTTACGTACAATGCAGTATCACTCAGCAGTGAAATCTATGTCATCAGGCCCGTAGCAGCACAATGAGTGGATTCAGGTACGATGATTCTAACTGAAATAAGTCACACAGAAAAAGAAACATCATAAGATATCAGTAATACACGGAATGTAAACTTGGCTACACAGGAACTGAATTACAGAACAGAACAGGGTCTCAAATTTAGAAAACCAACTTATGCTTGTTTAAGGGTAAAGGTGAGTTGGGGTGCTGCATAAAACCAGAGATTGAAATGAGCACAGATAAAGTTCCTTAAGCCAAATATGGAATAGACAAGAGCTACTCCTTGCTCAACGAAATGGACTCAACACCGCATATTAAACGCCTAAGAATGTACCTGACTCTTAAGTATCTTAAAACCTATGGATTGCTATGTCTCCGAAAGAGAATCGAGCATGTGTACAGGGACATAAACGCAGCAGTGATAGGATTGGAGAGGTTCGGTGAGCAAATGAAGACCCTTTGAAGTCATATTACATGGTACCCATTCCACGGGTTTCAACTACCCAGGTTTAAGGTATTCTTCCTTCAGCTAAAACATGCATGTGGAACCTAGAGTATGATCAACCATGTGATCGGGAGACGTGTTCAAATATGTCTCAGTTTTCGTACCCTGGTACTCGGGTGCAACATTCCAGACGCTTTACTAACAGTCTCCCGACTTGGAGAGTCAGTCCCTTTAACCTCCTGTTTGGCCCAGTTTGCAATTTCTGCGGAAGATGAACAGGAATAGCGAGAACCAATGAGAGACTAGCTGGAGGTGTCTGGACGGGCAAATTTAACTCTCATTTCCCACCAGGAAGAGGAAATAACCAAAGGCTCAGCGTGCCGTGCCGGAACCAGATTAGGGCCTGAAGCCATCCTGCGGTGTTGCGGCCAGCTCACAAGAAAACGAGTTGAAGAAAGGAGCTCAGGGGCACTGTAATTCACAAACCTGCAGAGTTATAAATGACAACTATCGTCCAAAAATATACTGAAGTAAGGCTGCCAAGAGGACTTGAAAGCGGGGCAGAATTGCAGGAAACCGATTTCAGGAGGTAGACTGGAATTGCATTGAAAGCATAGGAAAAGAGGCAGAACGTCCACAATGATGCACTTGGCCAAAAAGGGCGTATGCGTTTTTTCCTGAATATATTCAGGAAAAAACACATACGCCCTTTTTGGCCAACCAAGCAAGCTTGCAAAGGAAATCTGCACTACAATGAAGTCTCACTTCCCCCCGGTCAAAAGGGCCATCTGAAAAAAGTGTAAAATCCAGAAAGGCAGGACAGGCCATGGAGAACTGGGAGCCTTGTTATGCTGATGGGCGGGATGTAAACTGCCAACAGACACTCGGGAGAAGTGTATGGTGTTTCCTGAAACATCTAAAAAACAAAGCAACAGAGCCTAGGCCACTTCCACTTATGGTCCTATAGCTTAGGGAAATTAAAATCAAAAAGACACAGCCACCCCAATGTTTGGGACGCCTCTGTTTACAAGAACCTCGTTTACCGTACAAGTTCAATATCACAGAAAGTGAAAAATGGATAAAGAACTTGTGGTACTTACGTACAATGCAGTATCACTCAGCAGTGAAATCTATGTCATCAGGCCCGTAGCAGCACAATGAGTGGATTCAGGTACGATGATTCTAACTGAAATAAGTCACACAGAAAAAGAAACATCATAAGATATCAGTAATACACGGAATGTAAACTTGGCTACACAGGAACTGAATTACAGAACAGAACAGGGTCTCAAATTTAGAAAACCAACTTATGCTTGTTTAAGGGTAAAGGTGAGTTGGGGTGCTGCATAAAACCAGAGATTGAAATGAGCACAGATAAAGTTCCTTAAGCCAAATATGGAATAGACAAGAGCTACTCCTTGCTCAACGAAATGGACTCAACACCGCATATTAAACGCCTAAGAATGTACCTGACTCTTAAGTATCTTAAAACCTATGGATTGCTATGTCTCCGAAAGAGAATCGAGCATGTGTACAGGGACATAAACGCAGCAGTGATAGGATTGGAGAGGTTCGGTGAGCAAATGAAGACCCTTTGAAGTCATATTGCATGGTACCCATTCCACGGGTTTCAACTACCCAGGTTTAAGGTATTCTTCCTTCAGCTAAAACATGCATGTGGAACCTAGAGTATGATCAACCATGTGATCGGGAGACGTGTTCAAATATGTCTCAGTTTTCGTACCCTGGTACTCGGGTGCAACATTCCAGACGCTTTACTAACACTCTCCCGACTTGGAGAGTCAGTCCCTTTAACCTCCTGTTTGGCCCAGTTTGCAATTTCTGCGGAAGATGAACAGGAATAGCGAGAACCAATGAGAGACTAGCTGGAGGTGTCTGGACGGGCAAATTTAACTCTCATTTCCCACCAGGAAGAGGAAATAACCAAAGGCTCAGCGTGCCGTGCCGGAACCAGATTAGGGCCTGAAGCCATCCTGCGGTGTTGCGGCCAGCTCACAAGAAAACGAGTTGAAGAAAGGAGCTCAGGGGCACTGTAATTCACAAACCTGCAGAGTTATAAATGACAACTATCGTCCAAAAATATACTGAAGTAAGGCTGCCAAGAGGACTTGAAAGCGGGGCAGAATTGCAGGAAACCGATTTCAGGAGGTAGACTGGAATTGCATTGAAAGCATAGGAAAAGAGGCAGAACGTCCACAATGATGCACTTGGCCAAAAAGGGCGTATGCGTTTTTTCCTGAATATATTCAGGAAAAAACGCATACGCCCTTTTTGGCCAACCAAGCAAGCTTGCAAAGGAAATCTGCACTACAATGAAGTCTCACTTCCCCCCGGTCAAAAGGGCCATCTGAAAAAAGTGTAAAATCCAGAAAGGCAGGACAGGCCATGGAGAACTGGGAGCCTTGTTATGCTGATGGGCGGGATGTAAACTGCCAACAGACACTCGGGAGAAGTGTATGGTGTTTCCTGAAACATCTAAAAAACAAAGCAACAGAGCCTAGGGCACTTCCACTTATGGTCCTATAGCTTAGGGAAATTAAAATCAAAAAGACACAGCCACCCCAATGTTTGGGACGCCTCTGTTTACAAGAACCTCGTTTACCGTACAAGTTCAATATCACAGAAAGTGAAAAATGGATAAAGAACTTGTGGTACTTACGTACAATGCAGTATCACTCAGCAGTGAAATCTATGTCATCAGGCCCGTAGCAGCACAATGAGTGGATTCAGGTACGATGATTCTAACTGAAATAAGTCACACAGAAAAAGAAACATCATAAGATATCAGTAATACACGGAATGTAAACTTGGCTACACAGGAACTGAATTACAGAACAGAACAGGGTCTCAAATTTAGAAAACCAACTTATGCTTGTTTAAGGGTAAAGGTGAGTTGGGGTGCTGCATAAAACCAGAGATTGAAATGAGCACAGATAAAGTTCCTTAAGCCAAATATGGAATAGACAAGAGCTACTCCTTGCTCAACGAAATGGACTCAACACCGCATATTAAACGCCTAAGAATGTACCTGACTCTTAAGTATCTTAAAACCTATGGATTGCTATGTCTCCGAAAGAGAATCAAGCATGTGTACAGGGACATAAACGCAGCAGTGATAGGATTGGAGAGGTTCGGTGAGCAAATGAAGACCCTTTGAAGTCATATTGCATGGTACCCATTCCACGGGTTTCAACTACCCAGGTTTAAGGTATTCTTCCTTCAGCTAAAACATGCATGTGGAACCTAGAGTATGATCAACCATGTGATCGGGAGACGTGTTCAAATATGTCTCAGTTTTCGTACCCTGGTACTCGGGTGCAACATTCCAGACGCTTTACTAACACTCTCCCGACTTGGAGAGTCAGTCCCTTTAACCTCCTGTTTGGCCCAGTTTGCAATTTCTGCGGAAGATGAACAGGAATAGCGAGAACCAATGAGAGACTAGCTGGAGGTGTCTGGACGGGCAAATTTAACTCTCATTTCCCACCAGGAAGAGGAAATAACCAAAGGCTCAGCGTGCCGTGCCGGAACCAGATTAGGGCCTGAAGCCATCCTGCGGTGTTGCGGCCAGCTCACAAGAAAACGAGTTGAAGAAAGGAGCTCAGGGGCACTGTAATTCACAAACCTGCAGAGTTATAAATGACAACTATCGTCCAAAAATATACTGAAGTAAGGCTGCCAAGAGGACTTGAAAGCGGGGCAGAATTGCAGGAAACCGATTTCAGGAGGTAGACTGGAATTGCATTGAAAGCATAGGAAAAGAGGCAGAACGTCCACAATGATGCACTTGGCCAAAAAGGGCGTATGCGTTTTTTCCTGAATATATTCAGGAAAAAACGCATACGCCCTTTTTGGCCAACCAAGCAAGCTTGCAAAGGAAATCTGCACTACAATGAAGTCTCACTTCCCCCCGGTCAAAAGGGCCATCTGAAAAAAGTGTAAAATCCAGAAAGGCAGGACAGGCCATGGAGAACTGGGAGCCTTGTTATGCTGATGGGCGGGATGTAAACTGCCAACAGACACTCGGGAGAAGTGTATGGTGTTTCCTGAAACATCTAAAAAACAAAGCAACAGAGCCTAGGCCACTTCCACTTATGGTCCTATAGCTTAGGGAAATTAAAATCAAAAAGACACAGCCACCCCAATGTTTGGGACGCCTCTGTTTACAAGAACCTCGTTTACCGTACAAGTTCAATATCACAGAAAGTGAAAAATGGATAAAGAACTTGTGGTACTTACGTACAATGCAGTATCACTCAGCAGTGAAATCTATGCCATCAGGCCCGTAGCAGCACAATGAGTGGATTCAGGTACGATGATTCTAACTGAAATAAGTCACACAGAAAAAGAAACATCATAAGATATCAGTAATACACGGAATGTAAACTTGGCTACACAGGAACTGAATTACAGAACAGAACAGGGTCTCAAATTTAGAAAACCAACTTATGCTTGTTTAAGGGTAAAGGTGAGTTGGGGTGCTGCATAAAACCAGAGATTGAAATGAGCACAGATAAAGTTCCTTAAGCCAAATATGGAATAGACAAGAGCTACTCCTTGCTCAACGAAATGGACTCAACACCGCATATTAAACGCCTAAGAATGTACCTGACTCTTAAGTATCTTAAAACCTATGGATTGCTATGTCTCCGAAAGAGAATCAAGCATGTGTACAGGGACATAAACGCAGCAGTGATAGGATTGGAGAGGTTCGGTGAGCAAATGAAGACCCTTTGAAGTCATATTGCATGGTACCCATTCCACGGGTTTCAACTACCCAGGTTTAAGGTATTCTTCCTTCAGCTAAAACATGCATGTGGAACCTAGAGTATGATCAACCATGTGATCGGGAGACGTGTTCAAATATGTCTCAGTTTTCGTACCCTGGTACTCGGGTGCAACATTCCAGACGCTTTACTAACACTCTCCCGACTTGGAGAGTCAGTCCCTTTAACCTCCTGTTTGGCCCAGTTTGCAATTTCTGCGGAAGATGAACAGGAATAGCGAGAACCAATGAGAGACTAGCTGGAGGTGTCTGGACGGGCAAATTTAACTCTCATTTCCCACCAGGAAGAGGAAATAACCAAAGGCTCAGCGTGCCGTGCCGGAACCAGATTAGGGCCTGAAGCCATCCTGCGGTGTTGCGGCCAGCTCACAAGAAAACGAGTTGAAGAAAGGAGCTCAGGGGCACTGTAATTCACAAACCTGCAGAGTTATAAATGACAACTATCGTCCAAAAATATACTGAAGTAAGGCTGCCAAGAGGACTTGAAAGCGGGGCAGAATTGCAGGAAACCGATTTCAGGAGGTAGACTGGAATTGCATTGAAAGCATAGGAAAAGAGGCAGAACGTCCACAATGATGCACTTGGCCAAAAAGGGCGTATGCGTTTTTTCCTGAATATATTCAGGAAAAAACGCATACGCCCTTTTTGGCCAACCAAGCAAGCTTGCAAAGGAAATCTGCACTACAATGAAGTCTCACTTCCCCCCGGTCAAAAGGGCCATCTGAAAAAAGTGTAAAATCCAGAAAGGCAGGACAGGCCATGGAGAACTGGGAGCCTTGTTATGCTGATGGGCGGGATGTAAACTGCCAACAGACACTCGGGAGAAGTGTATGGTGTTTCCTGAAACATCTAAAAAACAAAGCAACAGAGCCTAGGGCACTTCCACTTATGGTCCTATAGCTTAGGGAAATTAAAATCAAAAAGACACAGCCACCCCAATGTTTGGGACGCCTCTGTTTACAAGAACCTCGTTTACCGTACAAGTTCAATATCACAGAAAGTGAAAAATGGATAAAGAACTTGTGGTACTTACGTACAATGCAGTATCACTCAGCAGTGAAATCTATGTCATCAGGCCCGTAGCAGCACAATGAGTGGATTCAGGTACGATGATTCTAACTGAAATAAGTCACACAGAAAAAGAAACATCATAAGATATCAGTAATACACGGAATGTAAACTTGGCTACACAGGAACTGAATTACAGAACAGAACAGGGTCTCAAATTTAGAAAACCAACTTATGCTTGTTTAAGGGTAAAGGTGAGTTGGGGTGCTGCATAAAACCAGAGATTGAAATGAGCACAGATAAAGTTCCTTAAGCCAAATATGGAATAGACAAGAGCTACTCCTTGCTCAACGAAATGGACTCAACACCGCATATTAAACGCCTAAGAATGTACCTGACTCTTAAGTATCTTAAAACCTATGGATTGCTATGTCTCCGAAAGAGAATCAAGCATGTGTACAGGGACATAAACGCAGCAGTGATAGGATTGGAGAGGTTCGGTGAGCAAATGAAGACCCTTTGAAGTCATATTGCATGGTACCCATTCCACGGGTTTCAACTACCCAGGTTTAAGGTATTCTTCCTTCAGCTAAAACATGCATGTGGAACCTAGAGTATGATCAACCATGTGATCGGGAGACGTGTTCAAATATGTCTCAGTTTTCGTACCCTGGTACTCGGGTGCAACATTCCAGACGCTTTACTAACACTCTCCCGACTTGGAGAGTCAGTCCCTTTAACCTCCTGTTTGGCCCAGTTTGCAATTTCTGCGGAAGATGAACAGGAATAGCGAGAACCAATGAGAGACTAGCTGGAGGTGTCTGGACGGGCAAATTTAACTCTCATTTCCCACCAGGAAGAGGAAATAACCAAAGGCTCAGCGTGCCGTGCCGGAACCAGATTAGGGCCTGAAGCCATCCTGCGGTGTTGCGGCCAGCTCACAAGAAAGCGAGTTGAAGAAAGGAGCTCAGGGGCACTGTAATTCACAAACCTGCAGAGTTATAAATGACAACTATCGTCCAAAAATATACTGAAGTAAGGCTGCCAAGAGGACTTGAAAGCGGGGCAGAATTGCAGGAAACCGATTTCAGGAGGTAGACTGGAATTGCATTGAAAGCATAGGAAAAGAGGCAGAACGTCCACAATGATGCACTTGGCCAAAAAGGGCGTATGCGTTTTTTCCTGAATATATTCAGGAAAAAACGCATACGCCCTTTTTGGCCAACCAAGCAAGCTTGCAAAGGAAATCTGCACTACAATGAAGTCTCACTTCCCCCCGGTCAAAAGGGCCATCTGAAAAAAGTGTAAAATCCAGAAAGGCAGGACAGGCCATGGAGAACTGGGAGCCTTGTTATGCTGATGGGCGGGATGTAAACTGCCAACAGACACTCGGGAGAAGTGTATGGTGTTTCCTGAAACATCTAAAAAACAAAGCAACAGAGCCTAGGCCACTTCCACTTATGGTCCTATAGCTTAGGGAAATTAAAATCAAAAAGACACAGCCACCCCAATGTTTGGGACGCCTCTGTTTACAAGAACCTCGTTTACCGTACAAGTTCAATATCACAGAAAGTGAAAAATGGATAAAGAACTTGTGGTACTTACGTACAATGCAGTATCACTCAGCAGTGAAATCTATGTCATCAGGCCCGTAGCAGCACAATGAGTGGATTCAGGTACGATGATTCTAACTGAAATAAGTCACACAGAAAAAGAAACATCATAAGATATCAGTAATACACGGAATGTAAACTTGGCTACACAGGAACTGAATTACAGAACAGAACAGGGTCTCAAATTTAGAAAACCAACTTATGCTTGTTTAAGGGTAAAGGTGAGTTGGGGTGCTGCATAAAACCAGAGATTGAAATGAGCACAGATAAAGTTCCTTAAGCCAAATATGGAATAGACAAGAGCTACTCCTTGCTCAACGAAATGGACTCAACACCGCATATTAAACGCCTAAGAATGTACCTGACTCTTAAGTATCTTAAAACCTATGGATTGCTATGTCTCCGAAAGAGAATCAAGCATGTGTACAGGGACATAAACGCAGCAGTGATAGGATTGGAGAGGTTCGGTGAGCAAATGAAGACCCTTTGAAGTCATATTGCATGGTACCCATTCCACGGGTTTCAACTACCCAGGTTTAAGGTATTCTTCCTTCAGCTAAAACATGCATGTGGAACCTAGAGTATGATCAACCATGTGATCGGGAGACGTGTTCAAATATGTCTCAGTTTTCGTACCCTGGTACTCGGGTGCAACATTCCAGACGCTTTACTAACACTCTCCCGACTTGGAGAGTCTGTCCCTTTAACCTCCTGTTTGGCCCAGTTTGCAATTTCTGCGGAAGATGAACAGGAATAGCGAGAACCAATGAGAGACTAGCTGGAGGTGTCTGGACGGGCAAATTTAACTCTCATTTCCCACCAGGAAGAGGAAATAACCAAAGGCTCAGCGTGCCGTGCCGGAACCAGATTAGGGCCTGAAGCCATCCTGCGGTGTTGCGGCCAGCTCACAAGAAAGCGAGTTGAAGAAAGGAGCTCAGGGGCACTGTAATTCACAAACCTGCAGAGTTATAAATGACAGCTATCGTCCAAAAATATACTGAAGTAAGGCTGCCAAGAGGACTTGAAAGCGGGGCAGAATTGCAGGAAACCGATTTCAGGAGGTAGACTGGAATTGCATTGAAAGCATAGGAAAAGAGGCAGAACGTCCACAATGATGCACTTGGCCAAAAAGGGCGTATGCGTTTTTTCCTGAATATATTCAGGAAAAAACGCATACGCCCTTTTTGGCCAACCAAGCAAGCTTGCAAAGGAAATCTGCACTACAATGAAGTCTCACTTCCCCCGGTCAAAAGGGCCATCTGAAAAAAGTGTAAAATCCAGAAAGGCAGGACAGGCCATGGAGAACTGGGAGCCTTGTTATGCTGATGGGCGGGATGTAAACTGCCAACAGACACTCGGGAGAAGTGTATGGTGTTTCCTGAAACATCTAAAAAACAAAGCAACAGAGCCTAGGGCACTTCCACTTATGGTCCTATAGCTTAGGGAAATTAAAATCAAAAAGACACAGCCACCCCAATGTTTGGGACGCCTCTGTTTACAAGAACCTCGTTTACCGTACAAGTTCAATATCACAGAAAGTGAAAAATGGATAAAGAACTTGTGGTACTTACGTACAATGCAGTATCACTCAGCAGTGAAATCTATGTCATCAGGCCCGTAGCAGCACAATGAGTGGATTCAGGTACGATGATTCTAACTGAAATAAGTCACACAGAAAAAGAAACATCATAAGATATCAGTAATACACGGAATGTAAACTTGGCTACACAGGAACTGAATTACAGAACAGAACAGGGTCTCAAATTTAGAAAACCAACTTATGCTTGTTTAAGGGTAAAGGTGAGTTGGGGTGCTGCATAAAACCAGAGATTGAAATGAGCACAGATAAAGTT